>NC_133618.1:408939216-409239216 GCF_048593235.1 Sminthopsis crassicaudata | reverse complement strand
CAGTAGTATTCTACTTGGGAGGATTGGGACAGGTCTCATGTAGGAACTATCATCTGAGCTGAGTTTTTAAGGGAATTAGGGTTACTTAGAGGTAGAGATGAGGAGAATGCATTGTCATTTTGGACTCTATAGCGAAACAAAAGCATGAAGATGGAAGATGGAGTGGTGAACAATATGACTAGATTGTAAGAACCCATGGGGATAATAACAATGTATAATAATTCGGGGGAAGTAAGTTTAATTTAAACTCAATTATTTGGCTAATAACTGTTCCATAATAGTTTTCAAAAGGGTTTACCAATTTTCAAATTATTTTTAATAGCATTTATTACATGTTTGCTGTATGCAACGATATTGTACTAAGTACCAGGAGGATAAATACTCCAAATGAAACTATTTCTGATCTTAAGGAACTTAGATCCTACTGGGGAGTTGTCACTTATACAACACCAAGTAAATACTAAATAATACAGTCATTTCAAAAGGGAGACAGTGCTAGTGAATAGGGGAGATAGGATAGGCTTTCTATAGGAGGTAGTGCCTAAATTAAAGTTTGATGAAACATGAAAGTCTAAGAGGAAGAGGTGAGAAGGAAGGATATTCCAGTCATGGGGAACTGATTTTCCCCAAAATGAAACACAGACAACAATTTGATACAATACTAAAGAATGTCAAGGTACACTTGAAGTCCACTTGGTGAGTCAGTTCACCATTTTACTAATACAACATAGTGAATCTCATTTTCTAATGAGCATCTTCCATCATTTTTAGAAGGATTTCAATTTCACAAGGTCTGCAGATGAGCATTATGAAGATGAGATTACACCTAATAAGACCTACAGCTGACCTAATCACAAGGAAAAAATCACAGGGCTAGAAGGCACCTTGAAAGCTCATTTGAGCTGTTATTCTTCTGGCAGACCAAGTACTCCTCCTCTTCACTGTGCCTCTTCCCATACATCTTGAATGGGAGCTAGCCTCAAGAGACATAGATGATTGTGGTGGTAGAGAATGGCTGTCAGACCTCTTGGGCAGCCACTTAAGAGACTTTAGAACCTAGGGAATTAAAAAAAAAGCTACCTTTCAATGCCAGAGATTTGGAAGAAGTTTTATCAGGGTAATATTGAGGTTCTTACCTAGTCCCAAACAAATTATTACATGTTTTTCTATACCTCTTAAAGGACAAGGAATCCTAATTCTGCTCCTTGCTGTCTATATGACCTTGAGCAATTCACTTGACTGCTCTGAGCCTCAAACTCACCTGTAAAATAAAAGATTTCAAATAAGAAATATAAGAATGCACCTTTTTTTTCTTCATTGTAGAGATGTGGGACTATTACTGTATATACACTTTCAGCCTTTAAAATTATCTTGATTAGTTTTGCTGAACTACTGTTTTTCCCCTAATTTTTGAATATACTTTATGAGAAGGGATGGCTCTCTAGGTTGGAGAAAGGAAATGTATTGGAAAACAAAAGGGAAATAAAAACAAAAGAAAAGAATAAATATTTTAAAAGAGAATAAGTTGGACTAAATAACATCTAAAGTCCCTTCCCTCTCTATATCCCTGTGCCATTTTCAGCTTACATTATTTCTGTGGTCCAAAGGGTAAGAAATCCTTTAATAAAAAAAACAATCTTTCTCCACCCGTGGCAATTAGCTAGATGTAAAACTAAAGCATGCATCCACTATAAACTATATCAAAGATTTCAAGAGATAAGCCCTGTGCGTTTTATTTTGCCATTTTTAAGAAGCATATTCAAGAATAATAAACTAATCACAAATTAAAGCCCAAATGTAGTATAGAAAGTCTAGTAAATGTGACCAGATGATGGTAGCTTGAATCACTTTTGATATTAATTTTGTCCCACCTAAGGTGACTGGCATTTCAAGTCACTGTGGAAATGAAATATTCATTGCCCATTCAATATTATCTCATTTGTATGACCAAGTGTTGACAAAGGAGAAGACTTTGCAGTCTGCTGTGTCAGTAATTGCAAATTAATATGCAAAATCACCCCCCCTCCTATGCCAAGTGAAAAAGGATTGGGTTGGATTTGCAAGCCTGCTCTGAAGGACATGGCCTGGTTTCAAATGCAGAAGTTATGAGATTCCCTTCTCCTAGGAGAGGAAATTGGGGAAGAGGGGAATGGCTCCTCAAGAGAAGATCAACACTCTAGTTCCTATTATAGAATTTTTAGAATCACAGAAAGTTGGAATCATAGAATGTAGACTCTTGGAAGAGTCATGCTAGAAGATACAATAGAAATTATCTGAGCATGTTTATTTTACAAATGGGGAAACTGAATCCCTCTATTTTTGTCTGCCTGCATTTTTGTTTTCCTTCACAGATTAAGTGTACATTATTTCAAAGTCCGATTCTTCTTGTGCAACAAAATAACTGTATGTATATGTATATATATATATATATTGTATTTAACATATACTTTAACATATTTAACATGTATTAGTCTACCTGCCATCTGGGGGAGGGGGTGGGGGGAAGGAGAGGAAAAGTTGGAACAAAAGGTTTTGCAATTGTCAATGCTGAAAAATACCCATGCATATATCTTATAAATAAAAAGCTATAATAAAAAAATAGGAAAATTGAAAAAAAAAACAAATGGAGAAATTGAGGTTTAGAGAATGGAGGTGGGTAATTTGTGCAACTTGATTATTTATTCTCAGTTTAAGCAAAGCTCCCAGCAATTCCAAACACTCAGCATTGCTACTGAATATAGCTCCTATAGTTATTTTCTTGGTATGTGCCTGCTATTTTTTCCTTCCTGAATAGTTGTGTAAGGCAGACTCTCAGATGTTCAGAACCCACACAGCCCTAACAGTGAGAATTTGAGTACTAGATTCAGAAGGATGACTTATGGACCAAAGAAAGCATTCGTTTCCTAGATCTGCTGGTTACTTGGGGGGTCTTAAGAATTCCTGGGACTTAGGAATGAAATGCTTAAGCTTCTGACATGTCCCAAAACTCATCCTGAAGGCACAGTTATCTCTTAAGCACGTATGCCCCCACTCCCAGAATGAGTTATTGTATAGCATGAGAAATGGACCTTCCACATTATCCTTAGCTCGTGCTTTTGGAGGCCTGGGAAAATCTCACTATTAAATAGAAAAGGCAGTCCTCCTGCCTCCCAACACACACACATACACTCATACATGCACACATGCATTCACACACCTTTCGCTATTATAATTGTATCTTTGTGAAAGATTAAAATGAAGATCAAGGACAGTGGCAAGAAGAAAACTCTATTAATTGGGGTTATAGATGTGGAAGGATAATGGAGTTAGTCTAGTCTTAATTTACCTTCCTAGATTTTCTCTTATCTACAGCTAAGCTCAAGTTAGATTTGTGATCCTAATGGGTAAAATTGTTTACCCTTAAAGAAGTCTTAGAGTTGATTATGGAATATTAGAGCTAGAAGGGAAGATAGAAGATAGAACATGATAGCTGCAAACAGCCTTAGAAACTCTAACCCTCTTTGTGATTTTATTTCCTGACTATTCCTTTTCCTAAGTTGATGGAGCCAACAACAACAACAACAACAACAACAACAACAACAACAACAACAAAACACAACACAAATCTAGCATAGAGATGAAGTGAAAGAACATTCAACACAGGAGTCAGAAAACTCAACTCTTCTGATTGAAGGTTAGACTAAGCACTACCAATGGATCAATGAATGACTCTGAAAAAGTTATTTAGCCTCTCTTCTGGGACTCAATTTCACCAACTTGTCAAATAGAGTTTTATAGGGTACTAGGTAGCTAGTCATAGGGCTAGAATTGGTCTTCTCCAGGGTTTTTATCCACTGCCTTCTTCAGATAAACAGTTGCCTATATCTACCTATTGTTTAGTGTATTTCTTTTTTCTTTGCTTTAATGCTTTTTCCATTTGGATGTCAGCATTAGATTCAAAGTTGTATGGGGCCAGTATATATTCAACTGTATATCACTGCAGACATAGACCCTTGGTCATGGTAGACTGTCAATAAATAATTGGAGGGAGAGAGGGAAGAAAAGAAAGAAAAAAAGAAGGAAGAAAAGAAGAATAAAAAAAGAAAGAATTTGCCTTGACTCTCAAACTTCCTTAGTGCTGGCTTAGTCTTCTGATTTCTAATTCAGTATTTTTTCACTTCAAAATCCAGTATACAATGGTCCGAGAGCTGGTCTGGAGGCTCAGACAATCTAGTTCTGGCACATACTAGCTGGTTGAAGATACTTTACCTGTCAGTGTTTGAGGTAATTCTCTAAGAATTTAAAAAAAAAAAAAAAAGAGTCAACTTTCATTAGTAGAGGGTATTTCCTCACCTGAGGGTTTCCCATTATAATAACACCAAGGTCAAGTAAAATGCTATTCTTTTCCCAGAGAATATGAAATTTTCATAACTTCTCTGCTACCCATACTATTTCTTACTAGTCCATAACTTCAGCTCTTAGAGGATTTATGCACCTCTTCGAATACTCTTTCTCTCTAGAAGATTTTATCAAAAAGATAGAGTGCTACCTCTCTTCCTGTGTATCCATCATCCAGAACAGCTCCTTTCTGCTCACACACTGGACCACCTGACATTAGGGATAAACTTTTAACTGGAAGCACTTAGTGAAACAACTCAGGCTTTATTGTAAATTCAAATCAGCTTATTGTGTATCATCTGCCTTCCTTCAAATTAGTCAAATGGAAGAATTAGATCCTTTGGGATTTATTTATCTTTAGAATTACACAGACATGACTTCTGTGACCACCTTTGAAGAACATTTTTTTCTATCATAAAAGAGATTAAAATATCATTAGGATAGTCAGCAGCCCCAAACGGCTTTATTACTGGATATAAGAATGACATATTAAATGTCCTGTTCCCTTGTTCCTCTTCTTCTGCTCCTACCATCATAAACCTAGCCAAAGAGATTCCTGGGTCCCAAGGGGAAGAAGAAAAAGACTTTGCTGGAACCCCAGGAGGAGCAGAGACAAAGATCCTTAGCAAAGAACATCCTGTCCCTTTCAGGGCTCACATACCAAGTTTGGGATGGTAGTTGGTTTCCTTATTTCACATACTGATCTCATTTCTTGAGGCAGATCTCCAAGGAGAGGAGCCATTTCCAGAAGGCCCAGAGCATCTCAGAAATACAATTCAAATCTCTCTTGGTTAAATAACAGAGATGATCTAATGAGTAGGGGAAGGAGTCAATTATTTCCATGCTGTTAAGACAGGGTTGTCTGACTTTGTGGATCATTGTTGAAGTGGGTCAAATTATCTCCCAAAGTTATTCTCAAATAAATAATTCAACCTGACATATTTTCCCCCAAATTCACAACAAATGCCCACTTCTATAAAAACAGCATAACTTGAGATACCCTAAAAAGCATGTCTCTTCCCCAAACTTCCTTATGGGCTCATTCCCCTGAAAACCCCTGTTAATCTGAAAATGCATTCCCTAGAGAAGGGACAAAATAATATATTAACTTCTATTAACATCAGTTTGGATGATTTTGTCAGGTAATCTAGCAGAAAGCAGAGCCCAGGCAGCAGAAGTTAGAGGAATGGGTAAAATGATCTTTAAGACTACAGATAAAGAAACTGGCTCCAGAAAAGAAAAATTCTTTGGCCACAGTCACACGTAAGTTAGTGGTGAAATCAGATCTAGAACCAATTTAGAGCTCTCCCTAAAATCTGACCAGCAAGTAAGGTAGGGCCCTCTGTGCCAGATCTACAGGGAGTAGAAATCTTCTAAATCTTTATTGTAGGAGTCTCTGAAAAAAAAACATAGATACAGACAGGCATGTTTTGAGCATTTTCAGGTCTAATGGAATTTGCAGGAGAGGTTGAGGAGGAAGGGGAAGGACATAGCAAACTGGAACCAGGAAAGTTCCTGGGATCTTTTTGCCCCATTGCTTTGGAAGGGAACCCTCTTTTGAAGGAGCATGCTACTTAGAAAGTCTTTTGTGAACAATATAAACAATTTTACTATTCAGTGATTCCTATTGTGTTTGAATCTCTGTGACTCCAGTTGGAGTTTTCATGGCAAAGATACTGAAATGATTCACATTTCCTTCTCCAGCTCATTTTACATATTAGGAAACTGAGTCAAACAGTGTGAAGTGACTTACTCAGGTTCACACAGCTAATAAATGTCTGAGGTCAGATTTGAACTCTTATCTTCCTGACTCCAGGTATGGTTTTCAATTCACTGCACTTCCAGCTTCACCAGTATAAATGGAAAAAACAAAATCTGAAACAGAATATCAACTATGCTTGGCTCCAAAGAAGGCGAGAGGTGTGAAGTATGGGTGTGGGATACTGTATAGACAGATAGACATGGTAGATGTGCCAGTCTTTACTGAATGACTTTTTCTTTCTTTTTGCTAATTCTTTGTTTTAAGAGTTGGCTTAATAGGTAGGGAAGGATGAAAGTTATTAAAAACAAATGCTATTGATTTTTAAAAATTTACTTAAAAAAATAAAGAGTGTGCTAGCTCTTGCCTGTATGATTTTAGGCAAATCTATTAAACTGTTTGAGCCTTAGTTTATTCATCTTTATAATTGTGAGAGTGTTTCTATTGTCAAGAAATATCTTAAAGTATTTTACTTAACTTTCTGCAAAAATTGTCTAAGATCAGGGAGAATATTTCTAACAAAAGAGTGCATTTGCTATAATTGTATAAATATATTGGATTTAACATATACATTTTAACATATTTATCATATATTGGATTACTTGCCCTCTAGAGGAAAAGATGGGGAAAGGGAGGAAAAAAGTTGGAACACCAGTGTTGAAAAATTATCCATGCATATGTTTTGAAAATAAAAAAGCTGTAATAAACATAATAAAAATTTTTAAATAGTACAGTTCGGATAGGATATGAGAGAAAAGTGTGGGGGATTAAGGGAAGAGCCAGGGTTGGACAGTCAAATGGAGAAGTTAGAGAGAAAACAATATCCCATACTGCATGTATTCCAGACTTGCCAGGAGAGATTCAATCTCCCTAATACTCCAAATCTGACTCCCTGAAAGGCAGCCTCCACCCAAGGTTTCCATTGAATCATCAATAGCTTACTTCATGTTCTTTAGTGGTGTGTAAACTTCTTCACAATGCTTACTTGTCTTTAGCTTTCTCATTTTGGGCAAGATTTCCATCTACCAAAGTTCTAGTTGGTCTCTATCTTGTTTAAAAGAACAACCACTGTATTCTGCTCTAGTTGTCTTTAATCCCTGATAATCCTCCATAGGAATCATTCTCTTGATTTTTAAATAAAGAAAAGAAAACATCTCTAATTTGAATTTCATTCTGATTTGAGCTTTCATTCTGGCAATGAGGACAGTTGAGAGTTAACCAGAAAACTTCTTCAAAATTTTTTTAAGCCTCTAGAACAGAATTCCTCCAAAGCCATCACTACATTATTTTCTCCAAAAAGTGACAAAATAGAAGAAAGCATTGATTTAATTGCTGCTAATTATGATCCCATGATTCTATTTAATCTGAACGTACAAAGCATCATAATTGGAGGAATTAGATTGAGTATTTTGTGCTCAAGCCAATTATATATTTTGGGCTAATCCAGACCAGTTACCTGGACCTAGAAGTTTAGGTTTCAGAGCCTTTGAGCCATATGAGAATTTAATAGGGACTTTGGAATCCCTCTAGAGCATATATATTCCTACAAAAGCTTCATGTTTCAAAAGTTACCTAGACATCAAAGGTAGTGATTATTTCAAATCTCTCTTTTTTGAAATTTTTGCTTTCAAATGTTCAAATTTTTTGAAGGGGGCAGAAGAGAAGAAAAAAAGAAAAAAAATGACCCATCAAAGCTTCAATATTTTTATCCAAATGACAGGAGCATAAAAAGATTATAAGTAACAGAATTACTTACATACGTTATTAAATAGTGAAATTAGCAGGATGATCTCAATAACTGCAATTATGCATACAATCATGGAAAGATTTTCTGGCATAGTGAAAAGAGCATAGAACTTTAAGTCAGGAAATCTGGATTTGATTTCATCCTCTGCTGCTAAGTGGCTTTGTACAAGTCATTTCATTTTTCTTGGCCCAGTTTTCTTGTGAGGTTTGATGACTTCAGGGATTTCTTCTAGGTGTGAGGTTCTGTGATTCTAGAATTACTTCCATACCAGAAATGCTCTTGGCTGTCTATTGTACATGTGGTTTCAGAGAATTCAATGAAACATAATGTCTGTTTAAGGAACTATTCAAAGGATGAGAAGGAAGAATCAAGCATGTTAAAAAAAATATATCAGATTACTCTGTAATAATGAAAAAAAATTCAGGAAAACAATGGAAGTTCAGCAACTAAGTGGTGTAGGGTATACAGGGGGGTCCTGAGTTTAAATCCTTACTCAGATACCAGCTATGTGATTCTGTGAAGCTTTCTTAGCCTTAGGTTCCTCACCTGTAAAATTGGGATAATAACAATATCTACCTTATGTGATTATTGCAAGGATCATATGAAATAACATATGTAAAGAAATTTTCAAACCTTAAAATGCTATGTAAATGCTAGCTGTTAATACAGGTTTAAAGATTGGAACTGTGACTTCATTGATAGAGGGAATTCTAGGCGAATTAACTCCTTTCATTAATGCAAGTTGACACTTTTTCTACAACTGACTGTCTTAGAGAGTTGATTAGAGCATTAGGTCACATAGCTTACCCATACTTTCACAATCAGTATGTGTCAGAGACAGGACTTTAACCTAGGGCTTTCTACTGCTATTATTATTAAGTCAAAAAATATGGGAACCTCACAACTTAAAAGAGCAAGAACATTATATACATCTATATGTGTATGTGTATAGATATAGATATAGACATGTGTATATACAGATATAATATATATATACATACATACATACAGATGTGCATCAATAGTTCATTATATTTGTTATTCAGTTGTTCCCACTCATGTCTAACTCTTCATGATCCTATGTGGCTTTTTCTTGGAAAAGGTATAGGAGTGATTTACTATTTCTTTTGGTAGTGTATTTTACAAATGAGAAAACTAAGGCAGAGTTAAGGGACTTTGTCCAGTGTCACACACAGCTAGTGTCTAAGGACAGAACTTAGGTCTTCCTGACTCCAGGCCTGGCACTCTGTACACTGATCCATCTTGATGTTCAAAGTATATTTTATAAGCATATGCATATGTGCCAATACATATAGATAGTGAATAGACCTATGGTTGCATTGGTAGAAGAAATTGCTGGTAAGGAAGCTCTCACTATCAATACCAGTCTGCAAATGACTTTCAATTCATAGAATTAAAGAGTTACCTAATTTGGCTCTTTTCAAAAATGAGGTGATTCAAGGCAATTTCAATAGACTTGTAATGGAAAGTGTCATCCACATGCAGAGAGAAAATTATGGAAATTGAATGTGGAGCAAATAATAATATTTTTTGCCTTTTTCTTATTGCTATTGTTTGTTTGTTTTTTCCTTTTCTCCTTTTTTTCCCTTTTGGTCTAATTTTTTTTTGGTCCAGAATGATGAATATAGAATTCTGTTTAGAAGAATTGCACATGCTTAACCTATATTGGGTTGTTTGCTGTTTTGAGGAGGGAGAAAAAAGAAAGGAAAACAATTATCAAAGGCCAACAGAGGTGAAGAGCTTTGCTCATGGTCACACACAGAAAGGTTAGAAACTAGCTCTTTCTTCTTGACTCTAATGCTAGTCTTTTATCCATTAAACTATGTTGTTTCTCTGGTTCTGTATAATATAAATGTGATTGTATATATTTGTACATATATACATGCACACATACAAATATAATGTATAGATATATATGTGGAAATAAGCATGATACAATGAAATTGTTTGATTTGGAGTAGAGGACTAGTTCAAATCTTGGCTCTGTCACTTACAACTTGTGTGACCTTGGACACATTACTTCCTTTCTGTCGACCTCTGTTTCTCAGAGTTGAATGCAAAGACCAAATGACCTTTAAGGTCTCTTCTGACTTTAAATCTATGGTGCTACTTACATGAATTGGATGTAAATCTGGGATCTGTCCAAGAAGTGAGGGACTGAAAATTTTACTGTAAATAGAATTTTTGGATAGCAGTAAATCATGTTATAAACATTTTGGAGATAGAGGTTTTTAAATGAATTTTAATAAACTGAAGTAATTGTATTACAATATGGAAATTAATCTCCACACTTGGAATCAGAAAATTACAACATTTTAGAGACAGAAGATACTTTAGCAATCACCTGGTCCAAATCTTTCATTTAAAGATTGAAACTGAGGTCCATATTAATTGATTTATATATTTGGAAATATGCTGGCTGGGCTTTCTTAAAGTGGGACACAGGTTCCAAATTTATCTTCATTTGCTGAGTCAACATGCATTTATTCAGTTACTAGTGTGTGCTTAGCATGAAGACAGCTAATGTGTAGAATATAAAGCATATAGCAGGGGAAAATACAAAGAGCAGTGAGAGAAGGAAGAATTACAAAAGGAATAGTTCGACAGTTTCTGTCAATTTGATAGAATTATGTAATGCAAAATCTGGATAGAATCTCAGGAAGTATATAGTTAACTATATTTTACAGAAAAAAGAAATGGAAGTCTTCAGAGATTAAATGATTCACTTTATATCACACAGGTTAAGTGGATGCACTAATATTTGAAGCAGATTTTCTGCTTTTTAATTCTAGCACTATATGTTGCATCATGAGAGACCAAGAATGAAAAATCAGTCAATTTCAATCTCCTCCACCCCACCTCTCTTTGCCTCTCCCTTTTCCTCTCCCCTCCCTCCCTTTCTCCTCTTTCCTTCCCTCCTTCCCCCCACTCTGTCTCTGTCTGTCTCTCTGCGTCTCTGTCTTTCTGTCTCTCTCTCTGTCTCTCTCTTTCTCTCCCTGTCTCTCTGTCTCTCTGTCTGTCTCTGTCTCTCTCTCTCTCTCTCTCTCTCTCTCTCTCTCTCTCTCTCTCTCTCTCTCTCTCTCTCTCTCTCATCTTCTTATTTCTGTAAGTGAAGAAACTGACACACTTAGAAGCTAACTGACTGGCCCCAGGTTACACATGTAATTCTTGGCACAGCTGGGACTTCTGATTATTTTTTCCAGCACCCAGGAGCTATTTATATCCAAATTCTTTTCTAATCCTTGTCAACAGACATATGTAGACTTTAAAACTTGAGATCATCTTACATGTATTGTTTTAAGTTTTTCATTTAATGTTATTTGATATGAACTTTTCCATGTATCAATGCATTTTACTTATTTTCCATATTAATAGCTATAGGTAGTATTCCATTATGTTGATATTCCCTATTCCCTTCTCTTTATCATAATTTGCAGTATCTTGTACTAGAATTTACTATTCTATTATTGTTCTATAAGAAACAATCAGCATGATGATTTCAGAGAGGCATGTGACTTATGTGAATTGATGCTAAATGAAATAAGTAGAATCAGAAGAACATGGTACACAGCAATAATTATATAATGATCAATTCTGATGAACATGGCTCTTTTCAACAGCAAGGTGATTCAGACCAATTCTAATAGTCTTGTGATGAAGAGAGCCATCTGCAACCAGAAAGAGGATTTTGGGGCCTAGTGTGGTTCCAACATAGTATTTTCACCTTTTTTATTGTTGTCTGCTTGCATTTTGTTTTCTTTCTTATTTTTTCTCTTTTTTGATCTGATTTTCCTTGTGTAGCATAACTGTGGAAATATGTATAGAAGAATTGCATATATTTAACATACTGGATTACTTACCATCTAGGAGGGGGTGGGGGAAGGGAAGGAAAAATTTTGAATACAAGATTTTGCAAAGGCAAATGTTAAGAATTATTAATACATATGTTTTGAAAATAAAAAACCTTTATAAACAAGAAATAATTTACTATTCTATATGAATCCCTCACTACTCCTCAAGGTTTGAGGGATAGGAGTAGGAGTAACAATGCTGGAAAGGTAAAGTGGAATCACATTTTGGAAAACTTCGAATGTCAGACCAGAGTCTAGAGATCAGTGGTCCTCAAACTTTTAAAATAGGGGCCAGTTCACTGTCTCTCAGACTGTTGGAGGGCTGGACTATAGTAAAAACAAAAACTCACATTCTGTCTCTGCCCCTCAGCCCATTTGCCATAACCCAGCGGGCCACATAGATGTCCTCAGTGGGCCGTAGTTTAAGAACCCCTGCTATAGAGAGTGACTTCCTCTCCAAATGAGATGTCAAGTAAAAGCTGGGTGACTACTTATTAGATATATTGTATAAAGGATTATTTTATAGGATAGATTCAACTATATAGGTACTGAGGTCCCTTCAAACCAGAATTCTATGATATATAGCATCAAGTGGAAAAATAATAAACTAGTAGCCAGTTAATAAATCCTTATTGACTGACTGACATTTTTGAGCATTACTGACATGTGTGAGGTAATTAGACCTCTATTAGGAAAAGCAATATGGAATTAGTGCTTAGGATTGATGAGAAATGGAAAGACTGAAGGTAATGTAATAGCCATCCTGGGCTGGCAATCATAGGTTTGGTGTCCATAGGATATCTCAAAGTTCCAGGATTAATCCTAAGGGGGCAGAGATATTAATAGCTTTGCTCACAAGCCTTAGTAGTGTGTTTCCCATTGACTCATAGTCAAGTAACTTTTAGAAAGAATATTTCGCAGATATACTCAAAAAGTTGTAAAAAAAAAAAAAAAAAAAAAAACCACACATTTCTATCCACCCTGAAAGGAAGGGATATGTTCTTCCATTGCACATACAGAAGAGTGGGCTCAAACTTATAACAAAATCATAGAGAGACACATGTGTAAAGAACTCGTGTGGCAAAAAGTTAATCCATAGCTCCTGTACCAAAAATCTCCCTTTTTGAAATTTTCATAAAGTTTTTCTTAGCTATAATTCTCCACTAAGCTCAGCCTTACCTGTCTTATCCAATGATCAAAATACTTTATTCTTCTCAAATTGTTTAAGGACCTCTTCCACACTTAGTTTTTACTTTTGATTGATAAATTCAATCTAGTTGTCTGCTCTTTAGGGATCAATTGAGTGCATCTTGAGAATATCTCACTCTTTCCAGGGACCTTGTGTGTACAATGAGAAATCATGCCTCTTGTTGAAAAGAGAAGTGGATGTGAGAGAAGGTACTGAAATTCTTCTCCATATGTACCATCTTGTTTTTTAAGCTAAAGGGTAAGGTCTTCCAGAACAAGTGGTCTGCTTTCTACCTCATTTGTACCCTTCAGAAAATTTCCTTCAATTGGCCTCTATAATTTCCAGGAAACACAAAGGACATGATAGAGAGATAAAGGAAGAAGTTAGTTTCCTTGGTATATCTTCACCCAGGTTCTTTGCAATTTTCATAAGAATGATTTGCCAGGATAAGATATATAATAGGAATTAAAAACAGTTTTGTGATCATGACTCAGATAACAGACTGGGAATGGCCAAATACATAGTAGAAGAGGATAAACTCAAATGTTCCAGGTTTTTAAAATGGTTTATGAAGGAGTCTGTGTCCTGAGAAAGTTGTAATCCTTTATACCTTTTTAATATAAATAAATGCATAATGGGAGATGAAATTTTGCTGTCTGGAATGAAACCTGGTTGTTTTAGCATCCGTTAATTAAAGGGAAATTTTATTTTTAAATGACAGTGATGCTTTTCTCTCCACCCTTGCAGAGAAAAGATCTCAAAGGGAGTGTCACAGAAGTTTTGTTTTGCCTTGTTTTCAACTTAATGAACATTATAGTATAGGCAGTTTGATTTGATTTTTAGTTTTTAAGCAACCAGGGAGGTGGAGGATGGGCTCCCTGCTATAGTGGTTACTGCTGCATCAAACCTACACACCTGAAACTAAGATGAAAGGAATTGTGACCACTGAGATGTTCCATAGTGAGGCTTTCCTCTTTTTCCCTCTCTTCTTTCCTAGGGAAAGTACATTCCCATTCTAAAGCTTATCTCTTTTTTTCAATGTTTCATTTGTAATTTATATAAAAGGATACAATATTGCTTCTTCTGATTTGTATGATTCATTCCTGGTAAAGAGCAAAGCTCTAAAAAGAGATGGAGTCATACATACATACACACATACATACAGAGAGACTGATACAAATAGAGATAGAGACAGAGAGAGAAGAGAAAGAGACAGAGGGAGATAAAGAGACAGAGACACACACACAAAGAAGACAGAGATTGTAGATACCTCAGAATTTTCCTGACTGAGGGCTCAGGAGCTACAAGAAACAGAATCTTGTTGAGTTATAATCTTAAAGAAAGAAACACTCTAAGGATTATTGCAAATTACATGAATGCAAACCTCAGGGTTCATCACACACACACACACACACACACACACACACACACACACACACACACACACTCATATCCCTAATTAAAACAATAGTGATAGTAAAAAAAAAAAAAAAAAAAAAAAAAAAAAAAGTTTTGGTAGGTAGGAGGATGCCTCAAGCAGATTTCCTTGTATTCTTTGACAAACCCCTGATTGAGAGGTAATTGAAGTATTGACTAAGGAAAAGTCACATTTCTAGGTCTTGAACAGATGAAGGGAAGAAGTGGGAAAATATAGTTCTACCTACATGAAAGAAAGGAAGGAAGAAAGGAAGAAAGAAAGAAAGGAAGGAAGGAAGGAAGAAAGGAAGGAAGAAAGGAAGAAAGAAAGAAAGAAAAAGGAAGGAAGGAAGGAAGGAAAGAAAGAAAGAAGGAAGGAAGGAAGGAAGAAAAGAAAGAGAAAAACATTTCAGGACAGCTGACGACCAGCATATGGTAACAGAAAACAATTCAGCAGAGACACCCACACTTTATCTCTACCCTGACTTTTCATTGGTTATCCCCCATTTTTGAATGCTTGCTCTCCTCGCCTTTCCCTACTATGGGTTTCCAACAAAAATCAGTTAAAATGACATTTTTACAGGTTTCTTTTAGCCTCTATCTTCTCCCTTCCTTCCCTTAGAAATCACCTCCATTTACACTTTCTATATCTTTTATGTACTTAGTTTTATATTTGTCGTTTTCTTTCATCAGCATGTAAATTCCTTACTTTTACCTTTTTCTGTACCGACAGCCCTTAGCACAGTATTTGGCACATACTAAGTACTTAATAAATGCTTATTTTAAAGGGGGGAAAGGACCTACATGTACAAAAATATTTTAGCAGCTTTTTTATGATAGCAAAGAATTGTAAATCAAAGAAATGTCTATCAATTAAGAAATGACTAAACAAGTGGTGGTATATGAGTTTAATGGAATACTATTTTCTTATAAAAAGGTAGATTTCAGAAAAACCTGGAAAGACTATAAACTGACACAAAGTGAAGCAAGCAGAACTGGAAGACCATTTTAAACAGAATCAGCAATGTTGTGTGATGTTCAACTATGAACAGCGTTGATGGGGACGGTAGCCCCCTTTAAGATTCCTTTTCTGATCCCCAACCCCCTTTTTGGGACTGACCTTTGATTCACAAATCCAGGTCAAAAAAGCACCCTTTTGAATATCCAGGCCCAGCCCCCACCAGATCTGAGCTGGCTTGGGTTTTTCAGCCCCCCACTATCTGCTCAGGTTTCCCCAACTCCCCACAAACAATTTCTTCCTTATCTGAAAAGCCCGCCAAGAACTTGGCACTGCCCATAGGCCCTTTCAAACAAATAAAAGAGCCAAGCTGGAATCATCTTGGGGCAGAGAGTTGAAACATGCAAGCACCATGCTTTGCATCACAGACTCTCTGTCTGCCACTTTTGGTGTATTTCTTCTTCTATCTAATACCTTTTACTAACCAGACTTTAACTTTACTTCCAAACCCTACAAAAAATGTTTTTTTTTTTTTATCAATCTAGGTTTTCGGGCCTGTAAATTCATTTACAGGGGACTCTCGTGCTGCCACTAGAACTCATTTAACTTTGTATTCTTGCACAGAATCCAAAGGGGTTGCAGGGGAGTTCCATTTGACTCCCTGTACCCCAAACCTGCCACTAGACCTCAATTAATCCTAATTTTATTTAGGTATCCCTTATCTAGACCTCAGCATTTGGTTAAACCTCATCAGCATCACTTTTCTCAAAAACATAATGATCCAAGATAATTCCAACGGACTGACGGAAAATATTATCTACATCTAGAGAAAGAACTGATGGAAGTCTAGACGTAGATCAAAGAATACTATTTATCACTTTTATTTTTTCATAATTTTTTTTCTTTGGAATCGTTTTGTCTTTTACAACATGGCTAATATGGAAATGTGTTTTATGTTATTACACATACATAATCAATATCAAATTGCTTATCATCTTAAGGAGAAGGTGATGAGAGAAAGGGGAGAAAGATAATCTGGAACTCAAAATTTCCCTTTCCTCATATTCCCTTTTAATCAAAAAAGGTTTCTAATAATCCCAAGATTATTGTGGACAAGGAATAAATGTCCTGGTCATGGTGGTAAGGAGGGTCTTGCATTTCCAGATAGAGAATTTGTGAGATCAACTAAAATACTATTAGAAAGAAAAATGGTTTTTTTCAGAATTTCAATAGTTTCAAAAATAAAGGGCTTTCCTGAAGGACACTTAGATTGAAACTCTTCTCTAGTGAAAGCTAAGGTATCAGCCTGGCCTTAAATATAATCCTTTACTAAGAAGCTCCCCGGCAGCCTCTATGGTTGAAAGAGTGAGAAAAAAGTGTCAGCTTTTAGGATTGTTCCCCTGAAAGCCTTAAGGTGTATTAGAGGGGTAACAGCTTGGAAATGAGGCTTATTCATAGCAGTCAAGTAGTCAATGTCCCCAGCCAGTGGGAGTTTACTCATTATGGTCCTATTTCTGTTAATCCTCCTCAGGCACTGAGCCTCTTCTTTTCAGCTGGACTGCAAAGTCAAAGCCTGGGGAAAACCATTCCTTTTCAGGGTAAGTTTGATAGGAAAAACTTGCCCTGAATAAAGCTCCTGCATCACTAAATTCTCTGCACAGAACTGCTCCTGCTGACTAGGGTCAGCCTCTTGATGAAATAATCCTTACCTTAACAGCAATAGCAATCGTTGATGTTTTAAAAATATATTTAAAGGATTTCAATATTGTTAAAACTATATGATGAACCTTAAGGGGAACTCCATGTGGGGGAAAAAAAAACTGTCAGGGCTTGTGTCATAAATGTGAGAACACAGAAGTGAGAAGAAATCTCTCTTCTTTCTTTCCCTATAAATGTTCTTTCTTATCCCCCAATCTTTTTTGCCACTTTTATCCCACCCCTCCAGTTGCAAAAACCAAATCAAACCATGTTAGAGGCACTGTGGGGGGTACATTGGCTTACTTGCAATTCATTGAACATGACAAGCCATTTCCCACCTCAGCACTTTGACTCTTTCTGAGCCCCATGATTGGAATGATTTTCTTTCTCACCTCTGCCTCTCAGTTTTTCTGTTTTCTTTCAAGACAGCTCAAATCTCCCCTTCGAAAGGAGACCTTCCTGGTTTTCTTAGCTTCTAATACCTTCCCTTTTCCTATTACCTTTGTAATATTTTATAAAGTATATAACTTTTATATTTCTGGATATTTACACATTCTCTTCTTCATTTGAATATATACTCTTTGAAAGCAGGGACTATGGTTTTTTGGTTTGGTTTTGTATTCTTTATATTCCTATTAATAACAACTATAATAGCTAACATTTATAGAGTGCTTATGTATCAGGCACTATGACAAGCACTTTACAACTTTTTTCTCATTTGAGAAAATGAGAAAATACTCCTACGAGGTAGATACTATTATCATCTCCATTTTACAGATGAGGAAACAGTTTAAGTGATTTGCTCGGGGTACAAAGCTCGTAAGCATTTGAGTGTCATATATGAACTTGTGTTTCTGATTCCAAGCCCAGAGCTCTAGCTACTTCACCACTTAACTACCTTGATTGTTGATATAGCAGTAGAAAGAGCAATAGATTTGCCCCAAAGATCCAAGTTTAAAAATCAACTTTATTATTTACTATGTCCTAGGGCTAAAGATTTTACCACACTGAGTCTGTTTCTCTATCTGTAAAATGAGTCGATTGATCTAAATAGCCTCTAAGTTCCTTCCCAGATAAAAATCCTATGAAGTACTAATTGAATGAAAGAAGGGTCTATCATTCTAGCTCTGTAAATGGGCTGACAGCTAATGTATTTGAAAAATAACAATAGTACTTCAAGAGAAATCTCAGAAAAGGAGTACCAAGTTTGATACTAGACAAGAGAGTCAATGGATCCTAGATCCCAGAAGACAGAACAGAAATATATTGGAGGGGGCTCACAAACTGAAGACTAGACAGTTATTGTGAACTTTCTGAGCCAGGCTCAAATGAATCTCAGCCTACTCTACCAATTTTCAGTGTTCACCCTGCACCTGAGACATCTCCCTCTCACACATGGGACCTTCAGAATAGTTACCTCAGATTGTCAATAGCTGGAATAGCCATGACTCCATGGCATAGTTACCTTTCACAGGAGTAGAGTAGTGTTTGGATCAATATCTATTCAATACCTTAGCTCACAAGCCCTAACTCATTTGTGGTTTCTTTCTAGTTAGCAAGTTCAAAGTAAGGGCATTTAATAAAATGGTATAGGAAAAAATAATCATGTTAAGTTTTTTTCTTCATAAATCTGGGATACATTCTCTCATAAATGCCCACAGAGACAATCAGGAGAGTGATCATGCATAAGTAACAAATACAAAGGCCACACATACAGGGAATACTGGGAACATGCAAGATTAAGCTGGGAAAATATGCAAAAATGATATGCTACATTTGAACCACGTTTCTAAAATTATAAGACTTTTGGTGTTTTCCAGTGATATGACAGTTCTAGTCTCATTGGGCTTGCTCCCCATTGGTCTCAGATAGTCTTGTGGTAGCAGTTTGTGACTGTGGGGTACATAGTCTAGGGCATTGCTCCACTGGTTTCTAGTGATCTCCGGATGGCTGCTGCATGTGGTAGTTTCTGTTTATAATTTCTTCACTGATTTCACATGGTATCATAGTTTCTGTTGGCTGTTGCTTATTACTATCAGTTTCTGAGCTTCACATTTTTAGTTACCTGACAACTATCTCAATTCAAGTCTGCAAGCTTATAAGTAGACTAGAACCTCTCTCTAATAAAAGAAGGCTGAGAGCTCCTTAGCTATAGCTATCACATGCAGCTAACGAAAGTCAGTCATTGTTTCCAAGACTAAGATTATCTTTCTTTTCTGTTTATAGATTTCTGTTGGAAATCATAGTCCTCTGTTCTAAACAGGTACACACTTAGGGTTAGACATTCCCAAGATTATCTTTGCCTTAGCATTTAATTAAAATTGAGCCAAAACACAAGATAAACTAAGGAAACAAAATCCTTGTTCTCTACTCTATTAAGCCTCATTCCTGCCTTTATAATGCACATATCAACCAAAGAGATAACCACCAAGCATTTGTTAAATGCTGACTATGTGCCAGGCATTGTGCTAGGTGATGAGGATCAGGGACAAAAATTAAATGGCTCTTTGACTTCAGGAAGAAATTTCTATCCAAGAAAATAATGTGTGTCTATCTATCTCTCTATCTCTTACATAAACACAAAAGCATGAATACAATAAATATAAAATATGAATATAACATAATTATAAGAGAAGAATAAGTATTGAAATGAGATAAATGGAAAAACACACTTTGATCTCTCCATAATGTTCTCCTTCAGCATGCATATGCCACAGGATTGTCTCACAAGGAAGAGATTTTTAGTTTGATAAATTTTCAGTATTTCAATAAAAAGTAATCTAAGATTGAGTCTAATGGGATCCAATAAGATGAGCTCAAGGGACAACCTTAGCTTAGATTTTGCTTCTAGAGATTGTTTGCTGTTCAGTCATTTTTCATTCATGCCCAACTCTTTATGACTCCATTTGGGATTTTCTTGGCAAAGATACTGGAATATTTTGCCATTTTTCTTTTCCAGCTCATTTGAGAAATGAGGAAACTGAAACAAACAGGGTCATAGAGCCAGTAAGTGTCTGAGGCCAGATTTGAACTCAGGGAGATGAGGCTTCCTGATTCCAGGCCTCACGCTCTATCCACTGAACCACCTAGTTTTCCTTTCCTAGAACTAACAATGTGTTTTTGTCATGATTTATTTGTCTATCATTTAAGAAATGAGGATGAAATTTTTTTGGTTCTTCTAAGTAATTGGGACCTTTTAGAAGAGGCTGTATAGTGTCTTGGAAATACCACTGGATTTAGAGTCAGGATTTGGAATTGAATCCTTTATCTGCCACTTATTACTTATTACAACCTCAAGCAAATCACTCTCTAAGCTTTTATTTCCTCATTCATTACAGGAGTGGGTGGTGCTAGTATCCCTTCTAGCTCTAAGTACCATGATCCTCTACAATACAAAGAAAAAAAAAAATACCTTGAAAAGGGTTTCCAACTGCATCTACAAAATTTGGCCTCAGAGAGACACCACCTGATCAACAACAACAAAAAAGACTTAGAATCAAAGGAGAAGCTAAGAAGAGTAAAAGGAAAAAAATAAAAGTGAGGCAAAGGCCATCCATTATAAAATTGTTTTAATGTTATATTTTGACTACCACTACCAGTAATAAAACTAGGTAGTCCCATAGATAGAACTTAAGGAAGATCCAAGTCAAATCCAATCCCAGATACTTATTAGTTGTGTGATCCTGGGCTAATCACTTAATTTCTGCCTGCCTATTTCCTCAATTGTAAAATGGAGATGATTTTAGCATCTTCTGAGCAGGGTTATTGTGAGGATCAAATAAGATAATATCAAATAAGTGCTTAGCACAGTATGTGGTACTTAGTAGGTACTTAATAAATGCTTATTTCTTTCCTATCCTTTCCTTTCATCATCTTCCAATAGACAAGACTACCTTCAAGTTTAAGGTACTCCACATTCACTCAAAATAATATTTCCTGAGTACCCTCCAATTTACTATATTTGCTTTTCTTCTAATCATCCAAAGGACACAAAGGTATTTCATGAAATAGCACAATGAGAAAGGAAACAATAAAACATTCCCTGATGTTTTGCATAATTTTGCATGTCCCTGTCTGGAAGAGAAGAAGGGAAACAATCTGGAACTTAGTTTTAAAAACAAATTTTAAAAATTTTACATGTATTGGGAAAAATAATAAAACATTCCCTTTATAAATTTGTGCACATTATCCCACAAATCCACACATAAATACTGGCAAAACTGACGTATAAGAAAACACAAGTAGAGAATGTGTATGGCCAGGATATATGCATAGGAGATCAGACACATAGGATGCATGTGTGCAGTTGTCTAATGCCCACCAATGCTATGGGGATTTGTATGCCCCCTGTATTACTACTGTATTTCCCCTTGGTTTGACATGTGTGCCATCTCTGCTTGGCATATAATCTCTGCTCAGTGTCTTCCTTTGCTAGTCTCATGGTTGCTGACATAGTTGGCTTTACTGGACATAAGGATGTGAATCTCTTCTATGCTTCTATCTTCTGGCTTTTGCTACCATCCTCATCTGGGTGACCACCTCTTCATCATAGAAGGATGAGTGGGCTTTGACATTGCTCTTTTAGTTTTAAAGTCTGGAGGCTTTTTGACAGCATCATCAATGTTATTTATATAGCACTTTAAAGTTTGGAGTCGTTTCGATTTCAGGTCTAGCACTCCATACATCATCCCACCTAGTTGCTTAACACACTCCCTCAACAAATTAGGGAAAAATCATTTGGGACTTTCCCAAAAAAATTAAGGTTCCATTTCTCAGGACTGAAATGAGTCTTTCCTTTCCAGGAGTTTTCTTACCCCAGCCATGAACTTCTTGGGAATATAGAACAGAGCTTCACTAGCTAACAAGTACCCTCAAGCTTAAATCTGTTCTTTCATCAAAAACTTCACTCTGCCTAGTGTAGAAAGCCACATAGTCCATAGAGCACCAGGCTTAGAGTCAGGAAGAGTCCAAGATCTCACCTTTGACATTTACTAGCTGGATAAACCATTTAGCCTCAATTTTCTCATTTGTAAAATGGGGATAATAATAGCACCTGCCTTCCAGGGTTGTTTCGAAGATCAAATTAAATAATCATTATACATTGTAATCTTATCAACTGAAAGTTTTTCTGGTTCTGTATACTTTTGGTCCTTACTTTTCTCCTTAAAGAATAAATTGAGAAAGAGAAAGAAAAACAAAACAAAACAACAAGCCCTGACCTTGTGTGTGTCATGAGGAAAAATTCAGATTTCCTCTGAGACCAGGTGAAAACTAATGACTTCCAGAAAGAAAAGGAAGAAACCTTTTTTGCAAAGGGGCTTTGTAGTTCACTGTCAGAAGCTCTGCTTGTTCTTCAGGAAATGTTTCTTCCCTAAGTTCTTCCAGTCCTCTGAAATATTCAAAACTCACCCCTTTTATTTTCAAAAGGACTACCTCTGGATTTGGAGTTAGAGAGCCAGAATTCAAATGCAGCTCAGTATTTTTGTAACTTGGCCGTAAGCCTTTTTCATGGTTCTCATTTTCTTCAACTGTAAAATGAGGGAATTGAATTATTATTCAATTCAGTTAGTCTCTGAGGTCCCTTTCAGCCATACTACCAAAACTGTCCCCAATTAAAGTAAAATATCCCTATTCAGAGGGACTTTTCCTCTTCTTTACTCTGAGTCCCAAGCATCTACTTCCCTGTTGGGGAATATTATGTACAATAAGTGAGAAGCCTGCCTCCCATTTTTCATTGAAGAGAACTATACAAATATAAGGTACTCTTCTAGTTTCAGGTTCTGAGGATAAATGAAATCAGATGAAATGCTCTGAGTATTTTATAAGAAAGAAATTCTAGCCATTCAGTAATCATTTATTGTTAGACTCCCATTCAGCCAAATCTCCTTCCACATTTCATACAATTCCCCCTCTCACATTCACCACTACTTTTACCTGCCCCATCAAAGTTACATTTATTCTCTTTGTTCTATCCATGATACTCTGTGGCCTCAGCAAGATCCTCTCAAGTACAGCCCATCCATTTTGCTATATTTGGATGTTAGTTATTCCATTAAAAATGGGCAACAACCTTCCACTCCAGCCCCTGCTCAATGGACCACAGACCCCCTCATGGCTGGCGCCACCATCTTCTGGAGCTGCTGGAGCAGTATTTTAATCTCCCCAATGGCGTTATGTCAAAAGCCTGTCAGATTCTGGGAAGAGTCATCAGTGGTTCATTAAACCACATGTAACTTCTCTTTTCCCTTCAATTTTTCATTACTTGGGGGTGGAGAAGGGGGTTGGCTAACAAATTTTAACTAACAAAGATGTTTCTAAATAAAACTCCAACAGTATTCTGAAGTTATCTGTTGCCTAGTGAATTTTCCTACCAACACACCCACCCACAGCCACCCCCAGTCCCTTTACAGCTTGGAAGTCCTGAGTACCAATAGCCAGATTTGCAAAATTCTTTCTTAGTCCTGAGAGAGCAACCATGCCACAGAAAAGGGAACTGGGCCGAGAAAGTAAAACTGCTCTCTCTGTGTCTTATCACCATTTTGCTTTTGAAGTCACCTACATCTGCAATTCTTTGAACTGCCAGGTGCTGATGCTTCATCATAATCTCCCAGAGAACAGTTCTAATTCTAAAAGATCAGAGAGATATTGGAGTTAGAATTGGATTGGTGGCCAAGTTTAGGGGATCGCTTGAAGTTTCAGAGGGTTGACTCTGTAAAAAAAAAAAAAAAAGAGAGTTCTAAGAAAAAGAATCTTAGGCAGGGGGAATGCAAAGGAATAGGGAAACTAAATTTCTTTATTGGAAGGCCAATGGTAGGTTAAATGGTCATAGCTATTGATCTCTTACAGAAAAGTTAGATGCTTAAAGTTGAATGGTACCTTCTCAGCTCACCAGTGGTGGCTCTTTAAGGGTTCATTGAGAATTTGGAAGAAACCTTAAAACTGGCCTGTTACCTAGAATTTTTTCACTCAGCAAAAGCAGTTGAGAGGGACAGGCAGTAGAGGGCAGTGACAGTCCAATGATCTACAGGTATGTGTGTGTGAGTGGGGAGGGAGAGTTGGAGAAGGGCAGTGGCTGCTCTGGAAGTAACCCAGGACATGACTCATTTGCCAGTGGGGTCTGAAATGGGTGGAACATCAAGTTTTAGGGAGGGTAAAAATGAGGTTTATGGGGCCAATCCTGGGCTAGGCTATATGAAAATTTTTTTTACAGTATGAAATGTGATCTTGGAATATAGTTGAGAAGAAGAGAAGATAGTTAAATAGTTTTTAAAAAGACAAGGTAGACACATAGTTAAAAAGGCAAAATAGAAACATAGTTAAATTATTTCATATAGTACATACTTAAATGAAGAATTATTAATTATTTGATCATTAATTCAACAAATATTTATTAGGGTCTAGAATATAATATTATGGGCAATTATAGAATGCTTTCTTCACTTTTATAATATGTTGAAGATAATTTTTTCTCATTGAATATGTAGTAATTTCTAAATGGATGCTGCTCTTTTATTATTAAATATGCTAATTTACTAGGTGTAAAAGTTGGAAGATCCTTGAATTTAGATGAATTCTTCAACTTTTAAATTTAATTCCAAAATAATTGGGTGTAGAAAGTGTTATAGGCAAATCATTGTTGATTTGTTTTACTTTAATGGAACAAGGATGGTATAATGGGATGAGTGTTGACACTGAAAGAGGACTTGACCTAATGACCTGGCTCTGTCATTTAATGCTATGTCTTTGGGTAAGTTATTTTCCCTTATTTTCCTCATCCTCATTTCTCCTAAATAAGGAGATTGAAGTAGATGATCTCTTAATTTCTCCATTAGCTCTTTTTTCCTTCTTTTCCTCCTCTTCTTACTCTTCCTCTTCCTCCTTTTCCTTCTTTGTTTTTCTCTTTGAGTTCTGAGTTGTCTCCTTCCTTCCCTTCCAACCCCACATTGGAAAAGGTCAACATTTGACATAGACAAATATGTGGAAACATACAACATACTTCCATATATCAGTCCTTTCTCTGGAGGTAGATAGAATTTTCCTTCATAAGTCTTTTGTAGCTGATTTTAATGATCATATTATCCAGAATAACTTACTGTATACAATATTCTCTTGGTTCTACTCATTTTGTACTGCATTATTTCATGCAAGTCTTTCCATGTTCTTCTAAAAATCATCCGGTTCATGATTTCTTACAGCCCAGTAGTATCCCTTCACAATTGTGTACCACAACTTATTAAGACTCCCCAGATCTGAAATCTATGACTTCATATTAATGGAGGACCTTCTGCTCATATTATCAAACATTGCTAGGGTGATGGAAATACAGACAAGAAACAAAATGGTCCCTGTGCTCCAGTAGCTTATGGTAAGACACTATATAAATACAACATTTATAAAGATATGGTAAGTATAAGATAATTTAAGGAAAGAGAAAATATTAACAATATAATTTAAGGAAAGAGGAAGCATTGACAATTTAGGGAGTTAGTAAAGGAATTTGGCCTCTGAGTTGAACTTTGAAGGAAACTAAAGACTCTAAAAGTAAAGCTAGGAATATATTCCAAGCATGCTAGATAGTTTGTACAAAGACACAGAGACTGTAGAGAAATGCAAACTTTGGGAAAAACCAAACCGGTCAGTTAAGCTGGAATGTAAAGTTCATGAAGATGAGTAATGAGAAAAAAATCAGGAAAAATAGGCTATAGCAAAATCATGAAGGGCCTAAAATGTCAAAGTAAGGAGTATTATAGTAGTGCAGAGAAAGAAGAGAATACTGTGATTAACTGTAATACACACACATACACACTTACACACACCTTAGTGTGAAGGATAAGCAAAGTAGAATATAAGTGGGTTAACTCCAACTCCCAGGCTGCCTGAGCCCATAGTTCTTTCCCTTAAACAAACAAACCTAAAATAGTGAGAATTGTATCAGACACAGACCTTATGGCAATGCTGCCATTTATGAACAAAAATAAACCTAATTTCTCCCCCTAAAAATTGATGTTCCACCAATTTCAGACCCCACTGGCAGATGAGTCACATCCTAAAACCTCTACTGTCAGAGTAAGAAGAACTGCTCAGTGCCAATGTCCTCTCGGTGACAAACTGCTTTGGAGCCACATAATTCCACTGGGCCCTGGAGTTAACTAGATTTCATTTGCTGGTAGTTAAATGAAAATGTTTCTAGGCATTAGGACCTGTGTCAATACTACTCTTTTTTTTTTTTTTTTTGGTTGCAGAATCGATTTTAAGCTGATTTTAACTCTTTCTGGACCCATCCAATAACCCTAAAATTATAGAAGGCATGGGTCTAAATGGAATAACAACATTTATCTTAGTACTTTACACTTTTCTACATACTTGCATGTCTACCTATCCCATTTAATTCTCACAACCACTCTGGAAGGTAGATAGGACACAATATGTAAAGACCTGAGGATGGGATAGTTTTCATACCCTTTGCCCAACTTAGAACCAACAGTTTGGTGACTTATTTCCAGTTACCCAAACAATTTTTGTGAGAACATACAGTAATCTGTAGCTTTGTTTACAAAAGACTTCTCAATATAGGGAAGACTTAATCCCTTAGTGAGAGCAGAGGAAACAGCTGTTCTTTCTCTCTCTCAAAGAGAGCTAGATTCTGAAAGCATGCTACGCTACTGGCTTAGATAGCCAGCGGTATTTTGTGGAGTGACTGTATCCAATGTTTGTTAGCCCAAACACCATCCCTTATTCTCTAGGTGATAAAGACTTGACTTCACAAAATGGATCTACTGCACTTCGTGGCAGTCATCCAGAGGGCAGCAACTAAGGCATTTGCCCAAGGAAGTAGAGATTATTAGGAGACTGTTTCTTGCCTGAAGATGAAGTTGGCTTACTTCCTAAAAAAAAAGAAGTCATTGGTCAAACTGGAGACAAAAACCCATTGGACTTCAATAGATGCCATGATAGTAAATAGCTTGCACAGGGACTAATCAGGCTACCATTACTTTTTCTTTTTGTAATGGGCTCTAAAAATGCAGTTAAAACTTTGCATGGTCCTGAAACATAGCTTCTTAGAGCTTCCAAGCTCTTTTCAAAGTTTACTTTAAGCATCACCTTCTACAGGAGTCTTTTCTTGATGCCCTTTGCTTCTAGTATTCCCCTCTCTCCACATCCACATAATATTACTTATTCTCTGTCCTTTCTTTCCTGCAAGCATATGTAGGGTTTCTCTGTGGCCTCTAGGAGACTGGTTTCCAGACAAGTATGACACATTTGATGATACTCTTTAAATTAAATACTCTATACAAATACAAATAGACTCATATATCAATTAACTATGCAAATAGGTGCTTCTGAAATGTTTATAAATATGTAATTCTTCTAGGTATATTAAACTTTTATCCCAAGTATTATTTCCTGATAGATGACTCAGAAGTAAATTTCAACTCTGCCCCTATCTATGTTATTCCAAATTAGTAGAATCTGAATCCTCTGGTTTCTTCCCAATCCTAAAAATTTTTTAAATTTTTTAAAAAAAGTTTTTAAAATAGGAAATGAAAACCTTGGCTTCCTGGAAGGCAAGCATCAGAAAAAGAATTTTTTTTCCTATTATACCAAACATGCTGAGTAATGGTTTGGAAACTTCTACAGGTCAAATGCTGCTGTGATAAATCCAGAGACTGACCAAATTCTTTGTCATATTGGACTATGATTATTCAAGCAAATATGGCTGGAAATGTGTGGATTGTTTCAGGCTTTGAAATTTCTGTACCATTGGGATTTCTGCCCTAATAATATTAATAGCAATTCTATTTGATGCATATTAAAAAGTTAGGACCGCCTCTAGTTGGCTATTAAGTATTTTTAGAAACACAGTCCTTTCCACTGCCACTTTCATCTCTATCTTAGTTTCCTGCTTCCTCTTCAAGAATGAAGGAGAAACAATAACAAAAACATTTTCTCCTACATTTTGTCCTAGAACTATGTGATAGATACATCCCAGATTATCACTTATTACTTCTCATGTTGGATAAGTCCTTTAATCATATTGACCTTCCTGGGCCCTATACATTCCATCTCCTTTTTAGCTTCCATTCCTTTGAATGAGACATCTCTTCCTGGAATAAACAGTCTTTTGATCTCCACCTCTCAGAAGATTTGAGTCCCTTTAAGGCTCAATTCCAAGTTCTCTCCTCTAAGAGAAATCTTTCCTTGTGCCCCTAATTGTTAATGCTTCCACCAATAATAACTTTGCATTAATTTTGTATATATTTTTTCTTTTTTTCTTTTTTCAGGCACTCAGGGTTAAGTGACTTGACTAGGCTCATACAGCTAGTAAGTGTCCAAGGTTGGATTTGAATTCTGGTCCTCCTGATATTAGGGCTGGTGCTCTATCTCCTACAACATTTAGTGTCCCTAATTTAATATACATTTTCAATTTATTTATTTTTGTGCTTGTTATTTTATTCCTGTAGAAAATAAGCTCCTTGAAGATAGGCACTGTTTCAATTTCTCTTGATATTCCTTTCTCCTAGCACAGGGCTTGATAAATAATAAGCATTTAATAAATGTTAATTAAATTGAGATAAATTAATTTTATTGGACTTCACTTTCTAATTTGTAAAATGAGAGGGGTTTGATTAGATGACCTCCTTCCCACTAAAAAGCTATAATCCTAATGATTCATGTCCCTCTAACTTTGGTTCTTATGCTATGAACCAGCTATAATCTGCTTCTCTGATCTGAGTCCCTACCTAAAAGAAGATCCATATCTCTGCTTATTTTGTTAGAGATCCTCTAATCCAACCTACTAACATTTCAGATGAAGAAACTGAAATGTAGGGACTAACCCATGATCACACAGTCAGTCAGCAGATCCCAGCTGAGTTTGCTTCCTGCCTCAGCAATTTCTCTTAGAGCAAAGATTCCTTTCCTTGCTATTCTCTCAGAAATGCCTTAAGGATAAAGTATGATTTCCTTTATCTCTTATTTGATCATCTGGTACTATTTTTGACATTCTTTCCCCAACTACAGGATAAAGGAATCATCCAGTTTACATTTGACTACAAAACAAATACATTTCATAGTCATAAAACAACAGTTTTATCTAATAAATTTCCACTTCCCTTTCCATAGCAAACATTGTCAATCAGGATTACTGAAAGATCTTGATTTTGGATTATTGTACTATTGTGGGAAAGATATAGGAAGCAACCATTGAATTTCCTTTCCCCTCTTTCCTCTTCTTCCTTTTTACTCCCGTACATAGTCATATCAATTTACAGGAAAACTTTTTGAAAAATTGACAACAATAATTCTGAATCCTCAGTTCAAGTCCAAACACCTAAAGTTGGTTCTCAAAGTTAATTCCCTATTCTAACTCTCAAAGTTAAAAACACTTAACTTGATAGGCATTGTTGATCACACCCCACCTCTACATGAACACTGCTTCAGTCAGGTCTGTGGTCTTCCAGTTCTGTGCTTTTGACTCTTTTCTTATTCTTTTCTCACTTTAACAATGCCCTAAACATTCCCCCCTGATTATCAAAAACCCTACTAATCCTTCAGATCCCTATTCAAGTACCTCCTCCTCAACAAGATGACTGAGGAGCCCAACCCATGGTGATCTCTTCCTTGTCTTCCTTCATACAGTACTTATGGTATATCTGAGTAATTTAATAATCAAGAATACACATTGCTTGTTTGTTTCACAAATGTAATTCTTGTCTCTTATACTATACCTAAGGCACAGAGAGGCAAAAAATAGCCTCTTATACAAAGAAAGAAATGAAAAAGAGAGGGAGGAAATAAAGAAAAAAGGATGGTGGAGGAAGAAAAAAGTCTGAAATGGAAAGACTCTCAGAGCATTGTCTCAGTCAACTGAGATCTGTTAAAGACCTTAGAGTAAAAAAAACAAAATCATCCAATGCGTCTAGGGTTATTTCCAGTCAACCTGATCTACATCTTACCACTTGACCCAGACAGTTCCAGAGGAGAAAGCAAGACTGGTGATTTGGCATAGCCCTTACTTAAATTCGATTCATTTGGCATGTCATAGTATCCTCATGTGATGGTCCTCTTCCAGAACTAAGGACAAACAACAATCTCTGTAGGAGCTGATCTCTTGGGGACTCAACTAGAGATGATCAGTTAAACAACACTTTTCAAGTCTTGTCTCTCTCCCTCCTCCCTCCCTCCTTCTTTCCTTCCTTCCTTCCTTCCCTCCCTCTCTCCCTTCTCCCTCCCTCTCTCTTTCTTCCCTTCCTCCTCTCCTTCCCTCCCTCCTTCCCTCCTTCCTTCCTCCTTCCTTCCTTCCCTCCTCCTCTTCTTCCCTCCCTCCTTCTCTCCTTTCCTCCCTTTTTCCCTCCCTCCCTCCCTTCCTTCCCTTGCCTTTCCTTCCTTCCCTTCCTTTCCCTTCACACATAGGATATCATACTTTGTCATGTGCTCTGCAAGTTGTCTTCAGATTTAAGAACTACATTTCTTTTTAAGGATCATGCCTTAAATGTAAATCACTTTGGTTCTCATTGACCAACAATAGATTCTAGGCCAAACCCTATTTGGTCATTGTTTGCACCCTGATTGACTCAGAGTGAATATGATGTTAAAATGTCCCCCTGATCTTTGGGGGGAAGGGTTGGAAAGGCCCTGATATAAACTATATCCCTTTTAATCTTGGGGAAAGGATGGTCCTGGGTCTCAAACCCTCCAGCCTTCTGGGAGGGGCCCCACCCTCTTGCTCTTAGGGAAAACTCCCAGATATTAATCTCTTATTCAATTGGAGATCTTGGCCAGGGGCATAATCATCACCCTCTATTGAAAAGTCGCCAGCTCCAGGCTAAAAAATACTCAATAAAATCAAATGCCCTGTGCCCAGACCTTTGCAAATAATCCTAGTAGGATTTGTCCTCTAAGAGAGTTGTTCTCCTAATGTAATAGACCCATTCTTGCCATAAACTTTGAGCCTGTATTCATTGAGGTTTGCAATTTCTTTGAGGACCCCATTGATGTCAAGGGATCTCTCATCCCTCATTTCTTACAGCTCAATATTTGATTGCCTGGATCCTGAAAATTCTGGCCAAGGTAAACCTTCTCTTACTGTTGTTTATTTTATAGCTGGGACACCTAAATACCTGAGAAGACTTGGGTTGTTGGGAGCTCCACACTCTAGAAGAATTCTCTGGTTGGGAATGCCCAGACTGGGAATTCCTGCATTTCTGACAAGAGTCCCCTTATTTAGAGAACTTCTATCACCTCTCTCTCCCTCCCAGGGACTCCTGGGAGGATGAGACACTATAGAATCTGGGAAAATCTAAGATTTGTGGCAAAATGGAATAACCTACCTCTGTACCTATTCCTAAGGATTCTCCCTTTGGCTCTTTCTTAAACAGAGACAAATTCGGCTTAAAGGATCTCAAAACTAAAAAGCTTAAATTAAAACAGCACTGCAGGATGTTGCTTAAATTTACTAGAGGGAAATCAAAATTAGATACTAACCTTTTAAAAAAAACTCTTTCCTTTCCAGTCCTCTAGGGACATAGGATCACTCTGAATCCTTTTCAGAACCACCTCCTTACCAAAGACAGGATCTTATGTCCTATAATAATCCTTTACTCTCTCCCCCTCACCTCCTGAACCAAATCCTGAGACTTCCCAGCCCCCACTCCTCAATTCCTCTGATACAAGAAATGGGACCCCTTTTTCTCTTCAGGATACTCTGCCCCTGAGAGAAGCAGCATACTCTCAGGAGAGATACTCAGAGCAGAGGTGCTTCTTTCAATGTCAAATCTCTCCCAGACTAAGAAATAATCTGGCCATTATTCTAAGAATCTCATCAAATTTATTTATTTATTTATTTGTTTGTTTGTTTGTTTGTTTGTTTGTTTGTTTATTTGTTTGTTTATTTGTTTATTTATTTATTTTTCATTCATTCATTCATTCATTTATTTATTTTGGGATCAGATAATTTTAATTTTAGATGATTTTTAAATTAATTTTATAATTATACATTTTTTGACAGTATATATGCATGAGTAATTTTTTTATAACATTATCCCTTGTATTAATTTTTCCAGATTTTCCCCTCCCTCTGTCTACTCCCTCCCCTAGATGACAGGCAATCTCATACATTTTACATGTGTTACAATATAACCTAGATATAATATATGTGTGTAAATCCAATTTTCTTGTTGCACATTAAGTATTGGATTCCGAAGGTATAAGTAACCTGGGTAGATAGACAGCAGTGCTAATATTTTACATTCAATTCCCAGTGTTCCTTCTCTGGGTGAGGTGTTGTTTCTGTCCATCATTGATCAGCTGGAAGTGAGTTGGATCTTCTTTACGTTGAAGATTTCCACTTCCATCAGAATACCTCTTCATACAGTGTTGTTGTTGAAGTGTACAGTGATCTTCTGGTTCTGCTCATTTCACTCAGCAACAGTTGATGTTAAGTCTCTCCAAGCCTCTCGGTATTCTTCCTGCTGGTCATTTCTTACAGAGCAATAATATTCCATAACCTTCATATACCATAATTTACCCAATCATTCTCAAATTGATGGACATCCATTCATCTTCCAGTATCTAGCCACTACGAAAAGAGCTGCCACAAACATTTTGGCACATACAGATCCCTTTCCCCTCTTTAGTATTTCTTTGGGATATAAGCCCAGTAGTAGCAATGCTGGATCAAAGGGATGCACAGTTTGATAGCTTTTTGGGCATAGTTCCAGATTGCTCTCCAAAATGGCTGGATTCTTTCAACTCCACCAACAATGCATCAGTGTCCCAGTTTTCCACATCCCCTCCAACATTCATCATTATTTGTTCCTGTCATCTTAGCCAGTCTGACAGGTGTGTAGTGGTATCTCAGAGTTGTCTTAATTTGCATTTCTCTGATCAGTAGTGATTTGGAACACTCTTTCATATGAGTGGATATAGTTTCAATTTCATTATCTGAGAATTGTCTGTTCATATCCTTTGACCATTTATCAATTGGAGAATGTCTCATTAAATTTATTGAGGGGTCTAAGGCCAATGTCCTCCAATTTGATTTTCTCTGGGGAGATGCTAATGTGTCCCAGATACATGGAGGAAGCTACAGAAACCAGCTTTGGGACCTCAAACTTTTCCCACTCAGCTGTTAGAAACAGCTATTTAAGTCTTTAATAATAGGGAACAATCTGCAGCAGAGGAAAAAGACTGCAGAGTGAAAGCAAGAAATGGAGAACAGTTCCATATTTTGGCTGCTATTTCCGGGAAACATAGGTGTCATGGCCAGGGCCATTGGGCCTGAAACTATCCAGCAAGGAAACTCCCCAGTCCTTCCCCTGAATGCAACCAGGAGGGGGACTGGAGGAGAGACTGTCTACAGGGGACAAGCTTCCCCCCTAATGCCCTGCCCTCCAGCAGGAGTTTGGGGTTTGGTCAAACTCCCCCCTCACTCCACCACGACAGCCCAAAACCAGATTTGGCCTATAAGGTCACTGAATTTCTTTTTGCTATGGGGACTTCTCCTTCTCTCTAGTTCTGGCACTATAGTCTCACTTGATCTCTCTCCCACCTCCCACCCCAACACTAAGAGGATTAAAGGGAAACTTAAGAATTATTTGGAGACTTTCTCTCTGCCTTGCAAATTTGGTGACCTGTTATTTAAACACTCATTCTTATTATTCCATCTTATCCTGCTCCTTTATTGGGGCATGATTTAATGGTGAAATTGGGGGTCCAATTTTCTTTTCTTAGACCTCCATATGGATTTTTTGTGCTGCTCTCAAAGACCTACCATGATTCCTCTGTCAGCATTGAGAAATTTCTTAAGCACAAACTTTTAGCTAAAGAGTTAAGAAATTTGGAGCCACTTAACTACAGTCTTATCTTGACCTGCAGTCCCATCCAAGAGGCTTTTCTAGATGCAGCCACCCAAAAAGTCAAATTCACTTCTACCCCTGCCCTAGCTCTATTTGATTTAGAAAAGCCTTTCACTCTGTATATAGGCCCTGGGGGTTGTAACTCTGGGACCCAGTTGCCTATTTCCTAGAATGGCTCTCATGCCTTGGAGCAGTGGCTGCTACAGCCCTTTTAATTGAAAAAACCCTCAAAACTCACCCTAGGGCACCAATGCATTTTAGAAACCAAAGGGCATCAGTGGCTTACTAGTGGGAGGCTTACTATATCAGGCTCTCCTACTAAACACCCCTGACCTGAAGCTAAGCCACTGCCACCTGAGACTCCAGTCCAGAAAGCTGAACTTATTGCCCTTACCAGAGCTTTGGAGTTGGGGAAGGGAATGAGAGTGAACATCTAACTGACTCCAAAGACACCTTTACTAATTGAGTAGAAACTTTTCCCTGCAGGGCTAGAAGACTCAGAAGTTATCAAGGTGCTTGCTAAAGGAGATCATACTTTGCTTAAGCTGCCTTGTTCCTTGCAGAGTGGCAATAGTCCAGCTTTTACTTCTCAGATATTTCAGATTCTTCCATAGGACCCCTGTGAATACTCTGGAGAAAGAAGGGTGAAATTGTCTGTGTCCTTCTTTCTCCTACTCTCATTCTTCTTCCTAACTCTATCTCATGTCAAGGTTGACAACTTTGCTCCTAGCATTTTCTCTCCGACTTTCTTGATATCATTCTATGACCCCTGCCAATAGTTAACTCCTTAGACTTTCAATTAGGAAACTCTGTTGGCAGTGGGGACATTCAGGATTGTTGGGTGGACTATCAGCATCCTTAAGGTAGCCCATAGATAGGACCTGATGCATTATTTGCAATTTCTAAATGTCACTATCGCCACCCCACTTTTAACATGCTTGTGAGATTTGTTTCCTCCAGGCTCCAAACTATGAACTTCCAACTACTCGTTCAGTCTAAAGATCATGGGACAACTGACTTGGACACTCTACATCTCTTAGATGTTGCTGCCACCTTCAGATTGCACTTCCATTCCTGGCCTCAGCCCCCATTGAACATAGGGACAACTCTACAATCCTTGTCAGCTTGAAGCAGCTACAAATGATGAGACTTTCCTCCTTTTGCCCAAATGAATTTGGGGTGACTGCTTGAGGGAGGAATGATGTAAACTGTCCCCCTGATCTTTGGGGAAAAGTGTAGGAAAGGCCCTGATGTAAACTGTGTCCCCTTTAATCTTTGGGGGAAAGGGTGGTCCTAGGTCTCAAATCTTCCTGGCCTCTGGGAGGGGCCCTACCCTCCTGTTCATAGAGAAAACTCCCAGATAATAATCTTCTATTCAATTGGAGATCTTGACTAGAGGCATAATCACCATCTTCTATTGAAAGGTCCCCAGCTCCTTGCCAAAGAAATTCAATAACATTAAATGCTGTGTAGCCAGACCTTTGCAAATAATCCTAAGAAGATTTTGCCTACTAAGAAAACTGTTTTCTTAGTGTAATAAACACATTCTTGCTACAAACTTCAAGCCTGTATACATTGGGGTCTGCGAATTCTTTTGAAAAGCCTGCAGACCAGCTAGGAGACCCCATTGCTGTCAGGGGATCTCTCAATCCTCATTTCTCATACCTCAACAAATATAAATAGCAGTTGTTTCTGTTTGGACCAGAAACACTGAGGGTCTCCTCCCAGATTGATTTTTTTTTTTTCATGATTAGGTAAAAGAGGCTATTCTCTGCCTTATTTCTTATCTAGCCTTAATTGCCAACTTGTTGCCTCTGTCAACAGAGGAATTCCACAGTAATCTACATGACTATACCAGAGGAGTGAGGAAACTCTAAAGGAATAGACTTACTTCCAAATATCAGATGGGCCAAGGGAAGATGTGATTGGTACAGAAAAAAAGTGAATTTTGCTTGGGGGACTCATCTTGCAATGATTGGATTCAAAGATAGTTCTGACTCACAAAAGAGCAAAAGTAGGCCTGAATCTATGGGCTAGAGTAAAAAAAAAAGAGCTAGAAACCATACTCTCAAGAAAAGATGTAGGATGAAAGCAATAAATAAAGAGTCTTTTTACCGATAGACCAGAATGCAGCTCAATGGAGAAAACTGCAAAACAGGTTATGCCAAAAACCCAAAGATGATAATAACAATATTGAGAAAACAAAGAGTGTCACCTTCAGAAGTAGAGATTTCATCCAAGTTGAACAACTAAGAACCATTAATTAACTAGACCCAGTTATATTCCCCTCTTTTACTGGTGCTATAAGAATCCCTTGGAAATGTCCCCTGCATGTGTGTGAGGAATTACCCTTTTCATTTACCTTTCTATTCTGTTTAATTAAATATCTTTGCTCTGAAATAATGCATCTCTTGTTTTTTAAAATAAAACACCAGATGGGTACTCATAATCTATACTTTTTAATAGACACTGGCCCAAAGCATACTTTAATGTGGAGATAAGGTTCATAATCTATTAATCTGTACTTGAGAGGGGCATGGGTTACTTATTAGAGGAAAAGTTTCTTAAGGGTAGGGATTCTATCTTATACTTCTTTGCTATCCACCACAGTGCCCAGCTCATTGCTGGATTCACCACAAATATTCATTGATGTATTATTTATTTTAAGCCAAAAGACACTGAATTAAATAGCAAAGCAAATATATTCTCTCACAGGTTGACACATCACTGATGGAAGAACACATTTAAAGAATACCTGTGGCCAAGGACATATAGGGAAAACAGGACATCCATAGAGTAACAGAATCCATGTGAAAAGAACATACCTAAGTGGGGGGAAACATGATCAAAGAACATTTGTAGTCAGGGCAACTCAAACTCCTAGGATTGTGTACTTACCAGAACAACCCTTTTCTTGCAAAACTGTTGCTTGCTTTCCTTGCCCTGGTGCTAGTGTCATCTGCTAGTCTATTGATGTCAATGAATTACCAGTTTTTTTCTCTGCTTCTACAAAATGTTATAGTGCTTTTCCAGTCTTTTTTCTTTACTCTATATTGCTATCTGTTGATGTCTCTGCTAAGCTATATTCTGCTGATTCTATAGGGCTGCCAGCTACTAGTTCTCTTCTGAGAAGCCTAGGAAGAGGGACCTCTCAGCTCTTTTAGATCCTAGCCCCTGGGGCAGTTACAACCCCTAAATGGTCAGAGAAGTCTTTAGGCATTAAATGTTTACTAATGAATTTATTGATAATTTGAAGGTCCAGTACTTGCTATTCTGTTTATCCACCAAGTGGGGAGAATAATTCTCTCAGGAATAGTTACTATATACTTTCACCATGACAACCTTTTCATCTGGTAAAGGTCAATTAATTAATTAAAATATGTTTATTGAGTAAATGTCAGACTATATGCTGGGTATTGGAAATACATGTAACAAAAAATGAAACAATATCTACTTGTAAGGAGCTTACATTCTGACATGAGAAACAATATGAACATAAAGATATATACACACATATATGTTTATATTTAATTACTTTGTATTTCTTTACTTTCTATTTATGCTACATATATAAGGTAATATTGGAGGAAGGAAAATATCAGTTGGAAGTTTCAGAAAAAGTTTCATGAAAAAAATCATATAAAGTACATCTTAGTTCTGCTAACTTTAGTTTGCATTAGTTCATGTATATTTCAATAATTCACTGAATTCTCTATTTTCATTATTTCTAATAGTATAGTAATAATTCATTTTTTAATCATTCTTCAATCTGTGGATACATTTCTCCTCCATTCCTGTACCATCAACAAAAATACTGTTAAAATTAAAACAAAAAATTTGAGAGAGACAGACAGACAGAGAGACAGAGGCAGGCTTATTGAAAAGGAGGGAATGCATTCAAAGCATGGAAGACAGCCAGAGCCATGGCAGGAGATAGGAGATGGAGAATCACATATGAAAAGAGACCAGTGTAGCCAGATAGAAACCTCATGTAGGGAAGTAATTTTCAATGATGCTACAGCGATCGGTAGGAGACAGAATGTGTAAGGTTTTAAAAGCTAAACCATAAAGAGTTTATGTTTTATCCTAGAGGCAATTAAAAAAAACCCACTAGAGTTGATTGAGTAGGGGAGTCACATGGTGAAATCTGTGTTTAAGGAAAATTACTTTGGCAACAAGGTATAGGATAGACTTGAGTCCAGGAGGATAATTCAAAGCAAGAAGGGATCAGGGTTTGAGCTAAGGTGTCACCTAGAGATAGGACTGGATAGAAGAGAAACTCTGAAAGTAGAAATGGCAAATTTGGCAACTAATTAAATAAGTAAGGTGAAGAAGAACCATGAGTTCAGTATAATGTTGCATTTCCCCAAGGAGCCCCCCAAAATGCTAGTGCTTTTGAGAGAAACAATAATATGTTCAGTTTGGGTTATGTTGAATTTAAAATCTTTCTTGATTATCCAGTTTGAAATGCCTAATAAACTATTGGTGCTCAATTGGAACTCAAGCAAAAAACTGATGCCAGATATATAGAGCTAGGAGTCATCACTGTAGAGACAATAATTAAATCTTTAAGACTTATTGAGGTTATCAGAAAAAAAGTATTTAGAGTGAAGAGAAGAGGGTTCAAGACTGAGCATTAGGGAATTCTCATAATTATAGGATGTGATATGGATAATGTGATATGAGACTCAAGAATAGTCAGAGATAGGAGGAAGACAAGGGAAGAAGTATGTATTATAAATAAAAATACAGAGCAGAAAAGGTACGCAGGAAAGAAAATAGAAACAATAAGCTTTCTTCCCTCTAGGAGTTTAGCTGAGAAAGGAAGGAGAAATAGAAAACAATAACTTGAAGGGATGATAAAGTCTAATGAAACTTTTTTTAAGAATAGAGGAGACTTGGGAATATTGGAAAGCAATAGAGAAGGTATTAGGTTAAAGACAGGAGAAATGAGGGGGTGATTGAGAATGCAAAATTCTGGACAAGATAGGAGGGAATGAGATCAAGTGCACATATATTTGAAAAGTGAAAGGTCACCTCTTTGTCAGAGATTGGGGAAGAGGAGGAGAATGTGGGAGAAAAAGACAAGGGGTTTTGAGTTGGAGAAAATGGAAGAAGAGAGAGTTCAAATTGAATAACCTCAATTTCCTCACCAGAATAAGAGGCAGGGTCCTTAGCTGAAGTGGGATGGGGAGGGGAAGAAGAGATATGAGGAGCTTGAAGTGGGAAGAAGTTTAAAATAGCTTCTGTGTGGAGCAAAAATCAATTAGGGAAATCAAGTGTTGTGTCTTGCTTTCTAGAGCCCCCACACCATAAGAGACCCCATGCCAGGATGATTAAAACATACTATCTTAGTGGAAGAATGATGAGGGAGACTCCTGAGGATTGTTAAAATATGGAGTCTGTTTATTCCAAGTTCTCATACCTTTATATATCCTAATACCTTTATATAACTAAAGCAATACTATGCATGTGCTAAGTATATACTGCCTACATGGGACCACATAAACAACTTGCTATTCTATGTAGTTTGCCACCTGGTATCACTCTGCTTCAATTACAACACAGGTTGTCACTGCCTCCAGACTTCTCAGGAAAGCGAAGAGCCCTTAGGGGAGATGGGGAGCCTAACCAAAGCAGGTCATCGCTGGGCTGAAGGTTCTTATACCTCACCCAGAGTTCCCCCACTGCCTGTGGTCCTCTACAATCAAGTCCCCTAAATGAGAATCAAACAGGGAGAAATCAAAGGATATCTTGCTGCTGTAAGAGCCCAATTGAGTTAAGATAACAGTCAACCTGATTGAGTGGCTTCCTTTAGCTTTGTTCAGTTGCTCATTAGTAGGACATGTAAATAAGGGGCTTGAAATCAAAAGATAGTGCAGAGTTGATATGGTCAACTATTGGTTTGAAATTAGACAGGGCTAAAAGTTAAAGCGGGGTAATAGTCTGAAAAAGAACTGAGGGACACATGGATTGGAGGCCTCAATGAGGGTGAAAAATAGATTTGGGATGAGTGAAACATAGGAAAGAATGGAATAATAGGAAGTAAATGTGAATAATGGTTATCTGCATGATTGAGATAGAAAAAAGTACCAAGTTATGAGATTTAAGTAAGCCAAGAGGGGAGGCAGGACTATTCATAGGAGCTCTGGTTACTTGAGAAGGAGAGCTATACTTTAGAGGACAATACATTTTTTAAACAGTACTCTCTAGACCAGGCTAATTAGCTATGTGATCCAGACTAAATTACTTTACTTATCTATGCTTCAGTTTCCCACATATAAAACAAAAGTTGGGTTAGATGATTCCTAGGAAGCCTCTCCCAAGCTCTCTTAATTCCAGTGCTTTTCTTCTATCACTTGCTTCCTATTTATCCTGTATATAAATATATTTTGGACATTTGTTTGCAAGTTGTCCCCTCCATTAAATTGTAAGCTCCTTGAGGGCAAGGACTGACTTTTTCCTCTTTACGTATCCCTAGCCCTTAGCACAGTGCCTGATACATGATAGGCACTTGATAAATACTTATTGATTGATTATCTAGCTCTAATATTTGATGATTTTCTAAGTCAAAAAAGTAACTTATCAAGTAACTTTTCAAATATCTTACTACCTTAACTATAACAAATTGAATAGAATAAAGGACTGAAACTCTATTAAAGATCTGTGAAAGTCACTCTTTAATTTTTAGGATGGAAAATAATAGTGCAAATAAACAAGTGATCCTAGTTAGCCTGCCCCTTGTTGCTGTGAACTCTTTTGTCTCATGGAGTTACTAGAACATTGTACCATCATGTAGATACACTGTATATTTGGAGAAAAATCTTCCTCTTCTGGTCTCAATCCTGTTCACAGCAATTGATCTCAAGACCTTTGAGCTTTCTTCCACCAGACATGGGAAGCTTAAGACTAGTTACTTAAAGGGAAGCATCAAATAATCAGCTATAAAAGTATCAATATTTTCTTCTATAACCAGGAATGGGAGAAGGAGACCCTCCTGGAGATAAGAATACTCACACTGCCTTCCTCTAAGTATTGTGATGAGGAAAACTATTACTCTTGCTCTTATAATTTCAAATCTATGATTTCTTCATCAGCTTCCTGGGAAAGTTTTATCAATACACATCAGCAATGATCCTGAAGTTTTTAGTCTTAAAGAATTACCCACAATGACTTGCCAAGAGTCACACAGATAATATGTGTTAAAGGATAGATTCAAGAGGCAAAAAGTCTTTATCCACTAAGCCAGGCTGCCTGTAATTATTTTTATTATTGTCAATATTAGACTTAATTTAGGTTGAAGGCAAAAAGATTTCTGGCTTTTTTCTGTATCTTACCAGGCTGTGGTTGAAATAGTCTATATATGTTTTTTTGTTTTGTTTTGTTTTGTTTTGTTTTTGTTTTTTGTTTTTTGTTGTTGTTTTTTATTGTCACTCTTTGTGAACCTTTTTATCTTCAATTCAAGCCCTCTTTAGCTGTTCAGTCTTTTCACTCTTATCTATGCATATTAAACTGGGAGACACTGAATGAGCATCTGACTGAGGATATTTTACTAAGGCTACAGAACATGTTAGAATAGACTAACATTCTTCTTTGGTCCCCCTTCCTAAGATCCAGCCCAATTGGATACCATTGTAAGTGAGCAACATAGGAAGTTCACTCTAGGCCACTATCTGAAGGCAGCATAAATTCTCTAAAACTAAAAGCAAGGTCACATCAGGAGACCTGGAATCTTTGATTAGGCATCTAAGTCAATGAACATTTATAGAGAGAACCAGTCCCATTCAGAGCGTTCTACCTTAAAGCTCTGCTTTCTTGGTTGGTGACTACCTGATTTCCTTCCTCCACCACCCTCCCACCACAACCCAACTATTTTAGCAGGGACAGTTTCACTTTACTTCCAAATAAACTCCCTACAATTGCTCCCAACTTTTCACTTCCACTTTGTATACTGTCTTATGCTCATTAGAATGTAAACTTTTCTAGGGCAGGGACCATCTTGCTTGCTTGTATTTGTATCCCTAGCACTCAGAATAATACCCAGCACATCCAACTAATCATCCATCTATGAATCTTATCTATCTAATAATATCCATCTATTGTGATATCTATCATATTATTTTATTGATACCAATAAAATATTGTATATCTATGTACAGACATGTACATATTCATACATATATATGCATATATGTTCATCACTACATATATATATATATATATACACATATATATATTTATATATACATACACACATTTATCCATCCATACATAAATACATCCTAGCCCCACTGAGTGGGGATGAAGCCTAGGATTAGAGGCACCAAATAAATTGAAAAATAAGAGTTCCAGCCCCAAAAGAGAAATTGAGAAAAGCTGAAATTGAAGAGAACTCTCCTGCCCCATGCAAACAATAATGTCCTGACTTTACCAGACCATGACACAATTAAAGAACAAACTTGTAGAACAACATTCCAAATGAATTCTAAAATTGCTAAAGGAAAACCTGCTAAAAGGATTAAAAATGCCATGGAAGTCCATTATAGTAAGGAACTGAAGGAACTAAACTCAGAACTTATTTTTAAAGAAACCTAGGCTATGGAGATGAGAAGGTCATGTGGCTCTGAAGTGAGAAAGAAAAAGGGTACCCGAAGCAGGAGCAATAGCCCCAAGGAAAGCTACAAAGACACAAATGGATAGGGAGTGATTTTTTAAAAAAACTCTGACCAGTTTAATCTTCTTCCTTCTTCACTCTCTGGAATTTTTCCTCCTTTCAATTTTCCTCAGTTCAAATCAACAAATATTTGTGAAGTACATAACATGGGAAAGATACTGTTCTAAGTGCTGGGTACACAAAGAAAAAAATTAAACAACCCCAGCCCTCGCATTCTACATTCTTCTTAAAATCTCCTTGTATTCCTTTCTTTTCTTCTTCCTTCTTATTGTTCTCTCTTCATCTTCCTTCTCTTCTTTCTTGTTCTTCTTTTTCCTTTTGGATCACATCTGCTTTGATCAGATAGCAGCCATAATTGCCCATCCCACCTGGGAATGTAAAGAAGAAATGTTCCAAGCAGTGGTCTGGGCTATGGTACGTGACTTTCGGTTGGTAATTTCAAACTGCTATAAATATTTGCTTTAGTGAGTCATAGAATCTTCAAACTGGAAGAGACCTGTATCCAACTTTCTCTTTTTATAAAGAAGAAACCTGAGGTTCGGGGTATTAGGTGGCTTTCCCAAGGTCATGTAGCTAGAGACAAAGCTGAGACTTGAACCCAGGCCCTCAGGTCTTCTTACTCCCAAGTTCACTACTCTTTAAACTGCACTGCTATATATAGTAGAAAGAGGGTTAAATCTCAAGTGAAGATATCTAGGTTTTAATCCTGCCTCAAATCCTAAGTGATTTTTGGTAAATTCCTTGACCTCTGAGAGCCTTAGTTTCCCCATGAAAGTGAGAATACTCACAAAACCCACATCAAGTAAATGTTGGGAAGAAAGCAAACTTAAAATCACTTAACTTTAAAACACTAAAGTTAGATCCTTGTTTATAGTGTATTTTGTTTTGTTTCTCCATGAGGAGAAGGGGGAGAAGGAAGAGAAAAAATTTGGAGATGAAAATAAAACAAAAATGAATTAAAAAAAACATTTAAATTAAAACTTAAAGTCATTTGCAACTGTTTTACAATATACAACTTTTGATGATTACCAGTAATTTCATTAAAGTTAGAAGTCATAGAAGCAATTCTTGCCAGTCAACCTACCAGCACCTCTGGGTACAGATTGTGAGTCGGCTGACACCTGGGCTAATGCCTTGGCCCTCTTAGGCAGTCCCCTACTGAGGAGACTGATGAGACTGATGAATTTTATGTAACTTTCATTCCCAACCCTATGTCTTTTTGATGTAATCATCTAACCCAACTTCTTACCCTTTGCTGCTACAGTTGTTGTTTTTTTGAACCTGAGTACATGAATTCACAGTTTTCCCATAACATCTAGAGAGCAAATAGTAGAATGGTAAGAGATAATGCAACACCTCAGGGGTACCAGGAGTCCACAGAGCTTTCCTGAAAAATAAATTTTAGATTTAATTTCTTTTCCACTTCTGCTGAATGTTTTGTCCCATGATCAGGCTGCTGGGTTTATCTTGACCATTATCCCTCTGATTTCATGAGCTCATTTTCCTCAATACCAGAAGAGGGACCTGAAGGATCTCACAAAAATAAAGATCAGAGTTACAGCCATGTGTCACCACTATGCCTGACTTATCATAAAAGATTTATTTATGTCTGTTTACTTTTCTCATTGATTTTCATCAGCTAGAAGAGTACCCAGAGGGCCTTGGGTCCAGGGCTTATCTATCTTCATTCTTGAGATAATGTTTCATTCTTCAAAACCTCCTCTGGTGGCCAGACATAGGTCAACTTCATAGTGCTAGCAATCTTAAAGAATTTTAAAACTTAAAATAGATCTTTAAAGTTATCTAGTTCTGCTTCCCACCCTATGCAAAAAAGCCCAAAAAATAAAAACAAAAAACAAAAAACCCACAGCAACAAAAACCCTTTACAACATCCCTGATTGATAGCCAGCTATCTAGGCTAAATATTTCCAGGGAATATTACCTCATGAAACAGCGCATTCCATTGTTGGATAGTTTGGATTATTTTGAGCTGAATTCTGCCTCTCTATATGTTCCACCCAGTCATTGGCCCTAGTTCTGTTGAACAACCTTTTATGTGTTAAAAGACAGAAAACATACTTCTACCCCACATCTACTCTGGTCAAGGATCATCAATTTTTTAATGACTTCCCTTAGGATACACTCTCAAGTTCCTTTACTGTCTTGATCTCCCTCTGAACTGGTTCCAGCTCATGATTGTTCTTAAAACATCACTCAGAAGTTAGCATAACATTTCAGATACTCCCTAACACTTCCAGAATCAAATAGAATATCCTCTATTTGGCAAAACCCTTTATTACTTGGCTTTTTTCACAGCCTTTCTATTCTTACATACTCCTCATTCCCCCCCCCCCCCTCATATAATAAGCAATCTAATGATATTGGCATTCCTTCTCTTTTTTTGCCTGAAATATTCTTTGTTCTCATTTCTGCCTCCCAATATCCCTATCTCCCTTTAAGACCCAGTTAAAATAATGCTAGTCCCTATTATCTATTTATCCTACAGGCAGTTTTGTTCTTATATAGTTGTTTGCATATTGATTCCTTCCATTAGACAGTGAGTTCTTTGAGAGCAGGGATTTTCTTTTTTCTGTTTTTAAATTTAATACTACTTTTCTTAATTACAAGTAAAGACAGTTTTCAACATTCATTTTTTGAAAAATTTCCAAATTTCTTTCTCTGCCTTTCTTCCCTCCCCCTTCCCCAATATGTCAAGCAATCTGCATAGGCTATACATGTACAAACAAGTAAAATATATTTCCACATTAACTATAATATGAAAGAAGAAACAGAACCAATGGGAAAAAACATAACCACAAGAAGAACAACAGAAGGCCACAAAAAAGTGAAAAAGTATGCTTCAATCTGCATTCAGTTTCGATCAGTTCTTTCTCTGGATATGGATAGCATTTTCCATCATGAATCTTTTCAGGATTGTATTGTTTGGATCATTGTCTTGTTCAGAAGAGCTAAGTCAATCATAGTTATTCATCATACAATGTTAGTGTTACTGAGTCCATTGTCTTTGGTTCTGCTCACTTCACTTTCCATCAGTAACATATAAGTTACATGTAAGTCTTTCTAGATTTTATTGAAATCTGCCAAGAGCAGGAATTTTCTTGTGGCTTTTTTGTGTCCTGAGAACTTAGCACAGTACCTGGCACATAGTAGGCACTTAATAAATTTTTGTTTGACTGACTTACTCTGACTAGCTCAGGATTCAGTAGGCCTATTGTGTACAATGTCTTGGACACTATGCTCTTATGAAAGCAGCCAGGATTTGCATTTGCTTTTTTGTGACAACCAAACTGACTTGGTTTTATGTTGGATTCAAGAAATATCCTCCCTTTTCACTGCCCTGCCTTTTTGTAAAATTTCCTTTTCATAAAATTGTTATTGAAAGCTTTTGTTTTTATATAACTTTCATTCCCAACCCTATGTCTTTTTGATGTGATCATCTAACCCAACTTCTTATCCTTTGCTGCTACAGTTGTTGTTTTTTTGAACCTGAGTACATGAATTCACAGTTTTCCCATAACATTTAATCTCCTTAGTTTTAGCCCATGGTTTTAACTTGGGATATTTGGGGAATATTAAAATTTGGTTCTTTCATTTATTTTTATTACTTTTTCAACCTCTACATATTTGATAAAGAGCATCCTATAGGTTTTTATTCAATCACAGATAATCACTAGATGGTATACACTATATATAAGGCAGAAAAACCAGCTCTTGCAGTCCTTGGATCTCTGCTTACAATCTAAAATTAAATTTCTCCCACTTCATATAAGCAAAAATAGTATACCAAACTACTAACTATTTATTAAACTTCTACTATGTGCCTGGCACTGTACTGAACTCTAGGAATACAAAGATAAAATTAAAATATTTCTATCCTTGAGAAGGTTATATTCTATAAGGGAGCTGTCAGGTTGTGTACTTAATACGGTTAGATACAAATGAATAGAAAGCAATATTTTTGGGGGGAGGTACTAAAGGATTCATGTAGAAGGAGGCAATGAGCTGAACTCTAAAGGTAATATATTGGTATGTCTAGCATCTAACTGGCCTTACATCCTAGCTAGCATCATCATCATGTAGGATTAGTTCTTAGGACAGCTAAGAATTGGGCCAAGTTTGTTTTAGGCACCACTTCCAATCTGCCCTCATTCTCAGTCTCTCAGAGCTACCATTCCATCCCTAATTCCTTAGAGACAAATTCCCATTTTCTGTTCTCAAATTGACAGTAGGCAGCAATAGATAATTCAGATATACTAATCCCTATTGAGGTGTTACTCCTTCTAGAAAAAGATAATATCTTTGTGCCAGCCTTTTTGTTGTTTAGTCAATTCAATTGTGCCTGACTTATCATGACCCCATTTGGGGTTCCTTTGTTAAAATAATGAAGTGCTTTGCCATTTCCTTCTCCAGCTCATTTTACAGATGAAGAAATTGAGACAAACAGGATTAAGTGACTTGTCCAGGTTCACCCAGCTAATAAATTTGAATCTTGAAAGATGAGTTTTTCTGACTTTAAGCCCAGCATTGAATCCACTATACCATCCAACTGCCCCTATATTGGGCATAAAAAACAAATTTTAGACCTAGAAGGATTTCCAATCTTCTCATTTTATAGATAAGAAAATAGAGGAACAGAGAGAAGTAAAAGAAGGAGGTCAAGGAAGTATCTTTACTAGAAGGGCTTTGGTTATGGAGTCAGAAGTCTCTCATTCAAACACTACCTGCAACGTTTCTTAGTTGTGTGATCTTAATACTCAGGATTATATTTTTAAGGCTAGAAAGTACGTTAGAGATTGTCTAGTCAACCTTTCCTTTTACAAAGGAAAAACTAAAGGCTTTAAGTGAAGTAATAAAAGCATTTGAAACCAAGTCCTCTGACTCCAAAAATACTATCCCAAATTACAGCACACCTCTTTGAAACTCACATTCCTCATCTATAAAATATAGAAAACAGGACTGACTTTCTGTTCCAGAGTTATGTTTGTTATAATAGAAAGAATCCAAGCCCTTCTCACATGTCTCCTTAAAAAAAAAAAAAAAAAAAAAAAAGGGCTTGGTGTTAATATAAAAAGCCTAGAAGATCTAGTTTTATTTGGAGACTTCTTTCAAATCATACCCCAAATTTATTTGGGGTTGCATCATTTCTAACATTACCAAGCTGCCCAAGGTTTAAGTTTTGAGCCCTGAGAGTTAAAATTCAATAAGCTCTTTTTCTGCTTATAGAAGCTCTTCTGTCTGTTGCAGGGAACTGACCCTTGAAGTCTGACTCACACAGGAACCAGTTGTGACCTGTTTAAAAGCACAGAGCCCCCAATAGCTCAGCATGTCTATGATTATACTAGAGCCTGATAGAGTCTTTCTCTGACATATTCTCTATGTCAGGGAAAACTTTGTTTTCTGGCAAAAATGTGGCTTTCTAAAGAGGTGACTTTTGAAAATGTCTATTTGCTTTCATCTTGTTCTGGCTAGAAAAGTATTATGCTTCAAGCTATCTTGGCTCAGTTCTGTCTTTTGGGATATAGAAAAAAATTGCTTAGATGTTTTATGATTATGATTATATCATTAATATCATCATCATCATCATCATCATCATCATCATCATCATCATCATCATCAAATAACAATTCTTAATCCTCTACATATATGTCATGTTAAGCCAAATGTTTTTCAAAGCAATTTAAAGACAACTTTAGCCTTCTGGATAACTTTGAAGATAAAGCTACTTATAACAGAAGAACCAAGAAACTAGTGATATGTTTTCTCAGGGGAAAAGTCTTTGGGGCACTTTACCATTGAGTGATGTAATGTTTTGATTGGTTTTCTGGAAATCTCTGGACCAGCCTTCATTTCAGCAAAGTAATCACCATGAGAATAGCCAGAGATAAAGTCCAAAATCTTTATTGTCTCCTTCACAGTCTTGTCTCCTTGCTTAGGGCCCAGGCTAGCTTTCTGGAGGTCCTCCAGAATGTGTCTTGGTTTTTGTGGGGGAGGCAGGAGGACTACCACAACGGTCTCTATCTTGAAGTCTCTCTGAGAACAGGAGCTTGTGCTCCAGCCTCCAGTCCTCTCTTTCCTGAGTTTGTTCCAGTCTTATTCAATCCCTCTCTAGGTCTGACTCTGACCTTCTTAAATACTCTACTACAATTAAATCCATTCATCATACTGAGTATAAGCTAATCCTTATATCACTAGGGAACCATTATTTGTTGTAAGATTAATTCAATCACACTGAACTAGAAAACAAGTAATCACCATGCTTAACTAGATAACCATTGTATTATCAATTTCACTGAGTTGGCACCTTGTTTAAATCAATCATACAAAGTTTCAGCCTTCTACACCTCCTGCTTTCTTTTGTTTTAGAACATAGGTTTTCACACCCTCCCTGACTTCTCAGGAAGGGAGATGAAAACACCAAAGGGAAATGGGGAGTCAAACCAGATTAGCAGGTTTCTGAAGGGTCTTACTTGAAACAAGTATACACAAATCCATCAGCATGAATCAACATAAAGAATTATCCATGTTCATAAATCCTAGAAATAGTACAAATCCATTTTCCATTACTTCAATGTGTTAGGGAATCCAATGATTCCTGAAAGTTTTGAAGTCCTGCAATAATCTCATCATGGGAATCCAATGATTCCTGCAGGTTTTGAAGTCCTGTATCAATCTTATCATGTGTTAGGAAATTCAATGATTCCTGATGGTTTTCAAGTCCTATAGCAATCTTATCATGTCTCAGAGAATCCAATGATTCCTGCTGGTTTTGAAGTTCTGTAACAGTCTCATTATCATCTATGCTCTTTCAGTGTCAGATGTTTCTTAGGTCTTCTCCTTTGTTTTGAGATTTTTTCTCTTTTTTTGTCTCTCTCCAATGGACAAGGCGAAAATGGCTCATTGGAATCTATCTGATTCCTTCTCCATCTGTAGAAATACAAGCAAACCCTCTCCCCCAAGCAGTTAACCTACCTGGTCCTGTCCATTCACCACTTTCTGGATCTCTCCACATTACCTGGCAATTATCTAAAGATAGTGGAGCTGCTCTCACTGGACACTGCCCTTCTGGTAGGTAATAAAACCTGAATGCTGGAGCCAGTGCATCTTTATCAAAAATTTTAAAAATTAATGGTATAGAGAGCTAAATTTAGAAGTTCTCTAGGATTATCTGTGGCTCCCCCAATCTTTTGTTTTTGGAAGAGTGTCTTAATGTCTCTGTTTCTTCTCTCTCCTATTGCCTGACCTTGAGGATTAAAAGGTATGCCAGTGGTGTGTAGAATCTTATACTGTGCACAAAAGTGTGCAAAATGTTTAGAAGTATATGTAGGTCCATTATCTGTTTTTATTGCATGTGGAACATCCATGATTGCAAAAGCTTGTATAAGAAATTCAGTGACTACATGATCTGTATCTTTTGCTACTGGTCTTGCAAAAGTAAGTCCTGAGCAGGTGTCTACTACAACATGGATAAAAGACACATGGCCAAAGATTTATAATGGGTCACATCCATTTCCAAATTTCATTGGATTTCAAACCATGAGGATTTTTCTGTGGAGGGAGCATAGGAGCATGGAAAGGAAAGCAAGCTGTATAGCTTTTTACTATGCTTCTAGCTTCCTCTTTTGTTATCCTAATTGTAAAAAAAGGCTTACAAAATTGTAAAAAATGGTTTAAAAAAAAAGGCTTTTGACATTTTAATCCCTAGTGATTGGAAATCTATAGCAAGGGCATGTTTAGAACCTGGACAAAACTTGTTGTGGATTGCAGAATATAGTAAACCATGTAGAATACAAGCCCAACAAAGTAGGCAAAACAGAGTTAATGTACAAGTCACCTTTGATCAACTAGCAGGTAAAGGTCAGTATGCAGATGCTTTAGCATAAATTAATTACCCTTTGATAGCATATAAGCAAATTGCTGCTGCTGCTATAAAAGCATGGGACACTCTCCCAGGAAAATAAGATAGAGGGAAAGTCTTCAGGAAAATAGAGTAAGGTCCAAATGAACCCTTTGCTGATTTCATGAGATGTCTGCAGACAATAGCAATAGCAATAATAATAAAACAACTTGCTAAGGAAAATGCTAATGAGGTTTGTAGAAGAATTATTTTAGGTCTACATGAGGATATTTCTTTAGAGGAGATCATAAGACACTGTGCCACAGTGGGCATAAATGCCTTTTATACCCAGGGTATAATACTGAACATGGGAAGATGGGGTTCCTCTTGGCAAGGGACTTCCAGAAAGACTTGTCAATGCTTTCAGTGTGGTAAAGTAGGGCATCTGAGCGCTCAATGTAAGCATAAAGATAGAGTGAGATGACAGGGTGAGAGAACAAGACCCAAAACCTTATGTTCAAAATGCAACAAAGGCTTCCATTGGGCCTGAGAATATAGATTGACTCAGGGAAATGAGAGACAGGGCCCAGCACCAAGACTTCAAACAAAAAACAGGTGGGGCATGATGGTAGCCAAGTTTACACCCAGAGAATCTTTAGAAATTCAGGGCTCTGATGTGATAAATCAACAGAGAAGCAATCAGACGGGAAAAAAGGATTACAATTGGGAAGAATACAAGCTAATTCAATAAAATTCAATCATACAATACATGATGAGATTATTGCAGGACTTCAAAATCTGTTGGAATCATTGCATTCCCTGAGACATGATAAAACTGATATAGGACTTCAAAATCTGCAGGAATCATTGGATTCTCTGACACATGAAGTAATGGACAATAGATTGGTTTTTGGACTATTTCTAGGACTTATGGATGTATAATTCCTCATGTTTATTCGTGTTGTTTGTTACATTACTACTAGCCGGTGCTATATTGCTATGTGCTTGTGTATGGATTTATATACATCTGTTTCAAGTGAGACCCTTCAGAAACCTGCTAATCGAGTTTTACTCCCCATTTCCCTTTGGTGTTTTCATCTCTACTGCTTAGACATCAGGGAGGGTGTGATCATTCCTTTTTGGTATTTTCAACCCCCTTTCTGAGAAATCAGGAGGGGTATGATCACCTGTTTTTTGGGGTTCTCACTTACTTGAGAAGTCAGAGAGAGTGTGCCTGTCTATGTTCTACAACAAAAGAAAGCGGGAGATGTAATAGGACAGAACTCTATACTTGAAACAAGAATTCTTACAAGGTGTTAATTCAGTGGAATTGATAACACAATGGTTATCTAGTTTAGCATAGTGATTACTAGTTCTCTAGTTCAGTATGATTGAATTAATCTTACAACAAATAATGGTTCCCTAGTGATATAATAATTGGCTTATACTCAGTATGGTGAATGGATTTAATTGTAGTAGAGTATTTAAGAAGGTCAGAGTCAGACCTAGAGAGGGATTGAATAAGACTGAAACAAACTCAGGAAAGAGAGGACTGGAGGCTGGAGCACAAGCTCCTGTTCTCAGGGAGACTTCAAGACAGAGACCGTTGTGGTAGTCCTCCTGCCTCCCCCACAAAAACCAAGACACATTCTGGAGGACCTCCAGAAAGCTAGTCTGGGCCCTAAGCAAGGAGACAAGACTGTGAAGGAGACAATAAAGATTTTTGGACTTTATCTCTGGCTATTCTCATGGTGATTACTTTGCTGAAATGAAAGCTGGTCCAGAGATCTCCAGAAAACCAATCAAAACATTACAGAGTGATACAGGCTGAGACCCCCTGTATCAAACACAAGAACATTGTTTTGTTCAATCATTTCAGTCCTGTTCAACTCTGTCCAGCTAGGTGACTCAATGGATAGAATACTGATAATTGAGTCAGGAAGATTCAACTTCCTGAATTCAAATATGGTCTCAGACATGTACTAGCTGTGTGATTCTGGTCAAGATACTTAAAAAGACAAACTGTTTGCTTCAGTTTCTTCACTTGTAAAATGATCTGGAGAAGGAAATGGCAAACTACTCCAGTTATCTTTGTCAACAGAGCCCCAAATGGGGTCACCAAGAGTTTAACACAACTAAACAACAAGAAGATTAGTACCTAGTAAAGTTTGTTAACATTATGTACCTGGATTAGATAAAATTTGCTAAACTGATAGTTGGCTAATCAAGCATATCTAATCTTACATGTTGTTGACCAAGCCAATTGCTAAATATATATGGAATCCCTGGTAGGAGGGGTTGTCAGAATAATTTCTGTCATCTAGTGCCTAGAACTGGACCAATACTCACAAGTATCCACCTGAAATTTTAGCACTGTGTTTTGATTTAATTGGAGGTCTATAAAAGTGAGTTTGAATGGTATTAGCAAAAAGCTATGATTTGGTATTAGGAGGACTTGAATTCAACTTCCTGCTTGGGAATTTCCCAGATTTTTAACTTGGAGTCTTGGTTTTTTCACCTTTATTATGATATTAATAATGTAGCATTAATTGACTCACAAGGCAGTATGTGGGGACTAGATATACAAATAATGCATACAAAAGAGATTTGTTAACGAAAAAACAATATATAATATGAAGTGATGCAAACTTAGAATCTTTCCTTCTAATTTTGCAGTTTCTTCTCTTTCAATGTCAACCCAAGTCAATCCAATGTATATCTCTGAGAATCAGAGGAAAACTTCTATGGAACTGGGTGAATCTCTATGAGAGATGAAAAGTATGGAAATCAATATTAAATGAAGGAGCCTCTACAGCCATGAAATTATGAAACCAGAGATCAACCAAACTCAAGTGCCTTCCAACATGGATTATAAGGTTACTACATAAAGAGCAATCTGATAAATTTATGAACACTAAATCTATTGTGACTTAACAGATTTACATCTCCTCCCACTCCAGGAATGTTTGCCTTTGGAAGGAAGATACCTTCTAAGACGTGGATTGGAAGAAGCCATAATTGACTCAAAGGAATGAATCTTTAACAGTAAATTTTCATACATGGAAGCAAAAGAGCTTGGTGATATTACTTGAAGTAAGGAGAAGGAAAATAGGACTATCCTTGGTAAACAGATTATTTGTTGCCTGTGTGCAAATGAATCTAATAAAGTTGTTTGAAAGAATTTATTCCTTTCTTTTTTTTTTTTTTTCCCTGAGGCTGGGGTTAAGTGACTTGCCCAGGGTCACACAGCTAGGAACTGTTAAGTGTCTGAGACCAGATTTGAACTCCAGTCCTCCTGAATTCAAGGCTGGTGCTCTATCCACTGTGCCACCTAGCTGCCCCCAAGAATTTATTCCTAATTAGAGTAAACATTATTCCTACAACCTTTACTACATGTAATTTGTACAGTAAAATTCTTTAAAAAGATATAAAGATAAATGTCAACAGAGCTTGATTAGAATTCTTTAAAATTCTAAATTAATAGGTTCCAGAAATACAAGACTCTTCTTTAGGACATTAAATTACAGTAAAGGTTTTTCTTAGTTTAAATTATGATCATCATCATCATCAATATCTAACTTTTATTTGATCTCTTATATTGATTATTTCTTGGTTTCTTTCACTTGTTCCCTGAGTGACTTGCAGGATTTGAATGACTTGGCTTGTTCCTCAATTTGCTGATCTGAACAGTCAGAGTAAGACAGTGCCTTCTTACCTCAACTGAAAGCACCTCTAGTTTCTAAAATTAAGCAGAGGAATGGAGAATAGAAAATAATTCACTGCTAAAGTATTCTGTCAATATAGTCACTTGGTAAGAAATCAATAAACCTCCAAAAAATAAAGAAAGGAAAGAAGGAAGGAGGGAAAGAAGGAGGAAAGAAAGGAGGGAGGGAGGGAGGGAGGGAAGAAGAAAGAAAGGAAGAAGGAAGGAAGGAAGGAAAGAAGGAAGGAAGGAAGGAAGGAGAGAGGGAAGGAGAGAGGGAAGGAAGGAAAAATTATAGCACCCGCAAGGAAAAGTTGCCAAGTTTTGTCTCCAAACCCTATTTTTCAATTCAGTGTAAGCTACATTTAATCCTGTAATGTGAAAGCTTCTGTTCCATATTAATTAGGGGTATATTGCAGGGAACTATAGTCATAAAGAGATCTAGATTTGGGATAGGGAGAGACCTGAATTTGAATTTGGTCTTTAGTATATACTTTCTGGGTCCTCAAGGACAAGCTAGTAGACCTCTCAGATTCTTTGTTTCTTCATTTATTAATGAGCATAATAATAGCCACAGGACCTAGCATGGAAGGCTCAGAAACTGTGAGGATCAAATGAAGCAATACATTCAAAGCACTCTGCAGACCTTAAAAGTGCCCATATGTTTATCAGGCATTACTTCAGGGCAACATAGTAAGACAATAGGCATTAGGGAACCGCATTCACATGAATTTTATACTCCCCCCTTCTCCTTCCCCCCTGAAATTATAAAATTCACATGATTTAAATTTGGAAGGGTCCTTAAAAACTGCATAGTCCATTTCTGCTATAAATTCCACAATCCTATGATTTCTTAGAAGAGAGAAGGAATAGTTTTTACAGATGAGGAAATTGAGTCTTAAGTATCCAGTGTCACAAAGGTATTAGGGAAAGTAATTCAGGAAGATCTCCAACCAATTTTTCAACTTTACAGAGGATTGGTCAGGAACTTTTTATTTTGAGGCAATCAGGGTTAAAGTGACTTGTCTAGGGTCATACAACTACTAAGTGTCTGATTTGTCAGATCTTTCTAGCTCCAGAGCTGGTGCTCTATGCACTGAACCATCCAGCTCATTTTGAAAACAGAGCTTCAAATAGATTATGGAATGCCCATTGGCACAAGTAAAAAAAAACAAAAGACATCACCTCCAAAATGGAGGTTTCCCTAAGATGAACTGGCTGACTTGGAACAACTCCTTGGCACCTCCTAGGGATTGATTGCTACTGAGATTCTGAGATTGCTGCCAACATGATTTGATTGGCTAGAATACTTGGACATTTGTTAGTATGTCCTCCTCTCAGGTCACCTATTTAAAAAAAAAAAAAAAAAAAAAAAAAAAAAGAGCTAACAGAACACTCATCTTTTTTTTCCCCTCTTTTTTTTTTTTTTTTTTTTTTTTTTTGTGGAAAGGAGTACAGTAGAGCAAAACTAGGTTGGGGGAGGAGGAAAGAAGAGCACAGTCTCCTTCCATCTCTGTCAGAAGCAATTCATGACTTCCATGAGATCTCCATGTTCTCAGCCACAGCTTACTTGCCTATTCAGAGGGAGAGAAAAGTACATGAAAATAATCATTCCCAGGACAAGAGATGCTAGAAGCAGGAAAGATGGCAGATTACCTTAGAGAAGCACATACTTAGAAGCCATATGTACTCATGAATATGGTCCCTGAGCAGAGGTAGGGTAGGGGCGGGAGTGGAGGTGGTGTTCATTTACAAGACATTTTCTGAATCCTTTGTCTACTATTTAGAGAAGAGATTTTCTAGGGGGAAAAATGACCCTTTCTAACCAGAGAAGAAAGATTTTTTGGGTAATGCTAACTTGTGTTTTCTTGAAACTAACCCCAATTTTGTGAGTTCAAGATTCTGGCACCCTGGAGAAAAACAAGAATTCAGGAGAAATGTTATGCATTTATTGCCTTGAATTCTTACATGAGATTGAGGACCAATTTCACAGAGTAATCTCTATTTGAGGAAAGATAAGCAAAAGAGAAAGTGATCATTTGGGGTCAGTACCTGAGATCAGAATAAGCTCATATTAACTCAGAGCTGACGAAGACCACAGGTTATATATTTTAAAAGCAACAATCAAGATCTGAACCTGGGTCTTCTGAATCAAAATTGAGTACTTTCTCTACTGAACTATGCTACTTTCCTTAGAGCCTAGTCATAATGGTCATTTTTTATCATTGCCATATTTCTAAACCTTATTTCTCATTCTAGAATTAGGCAAAATGGAGCAACATGATGAGTGGCAACTTTAGGTTAACTACTTGTAGTGGTCTAAATATATTTTTCTCCAGGAAAATTGGGTTCTAGCTCCATTCTTATCATTGTGATTTTGAGAAAGTCACTTCAACTAACTATGATTCAGTTTCCTTTTCTGTAAAATGATGGGTTGAACTAAATAACTCCTAAAATCCTTTTCAGCTCTAAAGATTCTGTTACCATAGAAATTTGTTCTATCCCCAATTGATTTTTCTCTTTCTCTCTGTATCCCTCTCTTCTCTCCCTCTTTCTTGTGTTCTGTTCTTCTCTTTTTTTTAACCTTTCTCTCCCTACCTCTCTCCTTTCCTCTGCTCCCTTTCTTCCTTCCAATCTGCCTTTCCCCTTCTCTCTCTCTCTCTCTCTCTCTCTCTCTCTCTCTCTCTCTCTCTCTCTCTCTCTCTCTCTCTTTCTCCTTTTATCAATTTCCTTCTTCCACCTTCTCTTTCTTCTTGTCTTCTCTTTTTTTCTCTTCTTTTACCCTGCCTCTTTCTGGTTTTCTTCCTCTCCCTTTCCTACTTTCTCTGCTTCCTTTCTCCTCCTCCCTTTTCTTTTCTTCCTATTGTTTATCTCCCCCTATCCCCCTCTCCTTCTCTGCTTTCTAAACCTCAGGGCTATCAATGGTCCCCGGTGGCATCACAAGGCATTATTGAAAATAGAGAACAATCAGGACTGGAGCTGTTACCTTGCCAATCTTGAATACAGACATTTAAACCTTTGTTTTTAACCTTCACCCTCTTCCCCCTCAAAAGAAAAAAATTCAAAGTTTGATTAACATTGGACTGTTTGTTTTATGGTAGAATTCCCTAAAAAAGAATGAAATGTATTTCCTTTATATGTCTTGATATACTGAACCAATTTGAAGCCCTTGATTGACGAAAACTAAACAAATAAAGAATAATTTAAATCTTAGAGAAATGACCACTTGGGTTGAAATTTATTTGGGGTCACTTTGATTTTCTATAGGGAAAAACAATTTACAAGTGATCTGATTGGAATGGAGGAGATAAATTCCCAGGAAAGATACTTTCTGTGCTAATGGTTACTTAAAACATAGTATGCTAGAAAGCAGGCAATTAGGTGACTTAGTGAAGAGAGCACTGGCCCTAGAGTCAGGATGACCTGAGTTCAAATTTAACCTTAAACACTTACTTAGCTGCAGGTGAGTCAATCTCTGTTTGCTTTTATCCAGTGGAGAAGAAAATGGCAAAGCCCTCCGAAGTCTTTGCCAAGAAAGCCCCATGGACAGTACTGGTGAATTATGGTCCACCGAATCACAATACAACTGAATGGCTGAACAGCAACATGATAGAAAAAGCACTGCTCTAGAATGAAAGGGCCTATGTTCCAATCCTATCTTGTGACCATAGACAATTCATCTAATCACTGAGCTTGATTTCCTCATATGTAAAATGAAGGGAGTTGGAGTAGGTAGCTCTGAGGTCTATTTCAGCCCTAGGTCTATGGGATTGTTTTGGAGATTTTCATCAATGACAAATAGAGCCATTATGATTTGCCTGTAGGGGTTCTAGGCAGGCCCTTGACCAGCAGTCTCTATCACAGGCTTGTCACTCATCCCTGAGGTCCTAGTCACTGGTTTATTTTCCTTTGGACCTAATGTGTAGCAAAAGAAGATAGCACTAAGCTCTTGGATAGGCTGAGGGAATATAATAAAGATGACAATAGTCTCTAAACTAATCTATTTGTTTAGTGCCATACCAATCAGACTCCCAAGAAACTATTTTAATGACCTAGAAAAAAATAACAACAAAGTTCATATGGAAAAATAAAAGGTTAAAAATTTCAAGGGAATTAATGAAAAAAACAACAACAACAACAAATGAAGGTGGCCTAGCTGTATCTGATCTAAAATTATATTATATTATAAAGCAGCAGTCACCAAAACCATTTGGTATTGGCTAAGAAATAGATTAGTTGATCAGGCAAAATAGCCAATAGCTATAGCAATCTAGTGTCTGACAAACCCAAAGATCCCAACTTTGGGGATAAAAATTCATTATTTGACAAAAACTGCAGGGAAAACTGGAAATTAGTATGGCAGATATTAGGTATGGACTCACACTTAATACCATATACCAAGATAAGATCAAAATGGGTTCATGATTTAGTCATAAAGAATGAGAACATAAATAAATTAGAGGAACATAGGATAGTTTACCTCTTAGACTTGTGGAGGAGAAAGGAATTTGTGACCAAAGAAGAACTAGAGATCATTATTGATCACAAAATAGAAAATTTTGATTACATCAAATTAAAAAGCCTTTGTACAAACAAAAGTAATGCAAACAAAATTAGAAGGGAAGTAACAAACTGGGAAAACATTTTTACAGCTAAAGGTTCTGATAAAGGCCTCATTTCCAAAATATATATACTATTGACAAATGATCAAAGGATATGGACAGACAATTTTCAGATAATGAAATTGTAACTATTTCCACTCATATGAAAGAGTGTTCCAAATCACTATTGATCAGAGAAATGCAAATTAAGACAACTCTGAGATACCACTACATACCTGTCAGATTGGCTAAGATGACAGGAACAAATAATGATGAATGTTGGAGGTGATGTGGGAAAACTGGGAGACTGATGCATTGTTGGTGGAGTTGTGAAAGAATCCAACCATTCTGGAGAGCAATTTGGAAGTATGCCCAAAAAGTTATCAAACTGTGTACAATCTTTGATCCAGCAGTGTTACTAATGGGCTTATATCCCAAAGAGATACTAAAGAAGGGAAAGGGACCTGTATGTGCCAAAATGTTTGTAGCCAAAATGTATCTTCGACAAAGAGAAGATCTAACTTAGTTCCAATTGATCAATGATGTATAGAAGCAGTTACATCCAGAAAAGGAACACTTGGAAATGAGTGTAAAGTGTTTGCATTTTTGTTTTTCTTCACACGTTATTTTTACCTTCTGAATCCAATTCTCCCTGTGCAACAAGAGAACTGTTCGGTTCTGCACACATATATTGTATCTAGGATATACTATAACATATTTAACATGTATAAGACTGCTTGCCATCTAGGGGAGGGGGTGAAGGGAGGGAAAGGAAAAGTCGCAACAGAAGTGAGTGCAAGGGGTAATGTTGTAAAAAATTACCCAAGCATATATTCTGCCAATAAAAAAGTTATAATAAAAAAAAGGAAGATAGCATTGAGAATCAAATTGCCTGGGTTAAAATCAACTAGCCATGTGATCTTGGGCAAATCCTTTCATCTCTCTGAGCCTTAATTTACTTCTCTGTAAAGTGTTATGGACTAAATGAATTCTAAGGTCCCTCTAACTCTAAAAATGCACCTTAACTATCCTGGAACTGAAAGTACTGTATTAACTATGCAAATAACCCCGAGAAGGATAACACATCAGGTTCCTAACATCTTCACGTGACTGACTTTATCAAGTTATTTCCTTCTATGTAAAAGAAGAAATCAGTCAAGGTAGATGGAGTGGAATGGAATAAGAATACACTTGTGGTCCTTTAAGGACAGGAAAATGCTCAGAAAAAGAATTAATGATTTAACAAGTATTTACTGAGGACCTAGTGTTAAACATCATATTAGGCACTGAAGGAGAAAGTGAAGACCCCATTCTCAAGCCTATCTTTAGTGACCATGTAGCAAAATAAAGGGGCCTAGAGAAAAACAAAGCCCATTATTACCCATTCTTGGCAAAACGCCATACTGCCATATTTTCCCTATTCCCCATACCTACATTAACCCACATCATATATGAAAGGCCCTGGAGGGCATCCCTTATCCCTTCCCCCCAAAATTGGACAAAATTCAAGTCCTGTCCAAGCCCAGAAAAACTAATGGCCTAGTATCTGCCTTGTCTGATCTGGCTGGAAGGCAGCAGAGCACAGGAAATTAAAAGTGGTTATTAGATTATACAGTGTTGAACTAGCCCAGCTTTCTTCATCTCTCCTGCTCCCACTCCCTCTCAACCATGGTGGGAGGGGAGGGACAGTAAGGAGACTCAGATACCTCATCTGGGAGAAGCAGATGAGTTTGAGTAGGAGAAAGCCTACTCTGTGGGAGAAAGCTTAATGCAGGGGAAGGAACAGTGGGAAACAAGTCAAGAGAATGGGCTTGTTACTGCTTTCCAATTTAATTCATCAGGCATTTGCAAGTTTTCTCCTCCCTATCCCCTCTTCTTTTCACTAGCTTGAGCAAGTTGTGCATATAGATATGTCAATTTAGATATTAATATAAATATAGAGTAGTTCTCATTGTGAGGAACTTAGTCATCTCATATCTCTTGAGGTTCCCTTTGGCTCTTGAAGAGCTATGATTCTATGTGAAGGGAATGTTGTAAAAGGAAGACAATTTGGCCCTTCTTTTAATTTTGAAGCCTATTTTGTTTGATCTGCTGACCTTTTCTGGAAACACTTTAGGGCTTTTCTACAGATATAATTTATTTCTCCCAAGAGAAATACTATGAGAGGTAGCTACATCCATAAAGAACAGAGGAAAATAGGGATGAATAAGTTTGATCAGAGGAAAAAATAAAATTCAGTCCATAGCAGTTACTATCTACATATAAAGTCCAGGATTTAAATCTGTATTATCTTGTGTATCTTCTCTAATTATTTTGTAGGTGGTAGTCATATCTTCCAGAGGATGTGCAGTGACCTGAATTCAAATCTATCCTCACACACAACCATCTGTGTGATTCTAGGCAAGTCATTTAGTCTTTTTCTACTTTTTTTTTTTTTTACTGTAAGAATGGAATTAAAGTATCTCTTAGGGTTGTAGTGAGGATCAAATGATATAAATTACTCAGTACAGCACCTGGCACACAGTAGGTAAATAATTAATTTTTCTTTTATCCTTCTTTCCTCATTGGGAAATGTTGGAAGTTCTTTTGGGGAAGAGAGCAAGGATTATGTCTCTCCTAAGGACCAGCTCAGTGTTAGGTCCACAGCAGGTGCTCAGTCCATGAAAGTTCAAATGAAATCAAATCACTCTCCAGAACTTCCACCTCTCTCTCTGGTGCTACTGCAAAATTCTGGATCTTTATCTCCTTTCCTGTAGTGGCCTGCAGTTATTACCTCAATTTAAGCTGTGTTTTGACAGTAGAAAGTAAAGTAAAATGACTATCATTTTATTCATTTCACCCACATAGAATAAGAGTCTTAGTACTCCTCCCCTCCATGATTCCAAAGGTCATGTTCTTTGTACTACATAACAATAATATTCCATATGATTGAATCTAATAAATTGATTGAAGGAATAATGGAAAGCATAGAATGTTAGAATTGGACAGTACTTAGAGACCCTCTAATACAAATCCCTCACTTTATAGCAGAGGAAGCTGAGGCACTTGAAGGTTAAGCAACTTGCCTCATGTTATAGGAGTATAGATTTAGGAAAGGGATCTTAGCTTCTTGAAAGCAGGGACTCGTTGATTCTAGTCTTTATATCTTCAGCACTTAGCACAGAAACGGTCACCAGGATTAGAAGAATTCCCAGTTTTCTGTGATTTTGCTAACTCCACTGAAATATTCTACTTTATCCCACTGACATGTAGAGATCTCCTTGAATTGGTATGAATTTCAGTTGTTGATCCTCCATCTACATTCCAACAGTCTCTTGAGAACCAATACTCTGGGGCTTACAGCACTTATTCCTGTCCTTCTTTTCCTTTTCCTCCTCTTCTTTTTATTCCTCTTATTTACCTTTTATCTCCTTCTTCTCTTACTCTTCAGATTCAGATGGCTCAATCTTTTTTTTAAAGAATTCTTTTTGGTTACCATAGGTTGCTCATGGAATCAGGATGGAAAGTGCCAGGGAAACATCCTGCCTCCTTCTCTGGAGAAACAAACGGGTTTCTTCCAATTGATGTAAGTTTACTTTGGGAATATAGCCCAGTGACAAGTCAAGAACAAGGACTGGTGTTGTGTGTGTGTGTGTGTGTGTGTGTGTGTGTGTGTGTGTGTACGTGTGTTTGTGTGTATGTGTGTGTTTTTATTGCTCTCCTTAATGCCTTCTGCCCTAGGTTAGGACTCCAAAATTCACACTCTAGTAATACACAGTGAGGTTGAACTTTCCCATCAGCAGGCCTCTCCTGGGTAACTTTAATGTCATCTTCTTCCTTGGCAGCTGTTCTGGCCTCCCTCTGCTTCTTCATATTCCTTCTTTGTGTCTGGGTCACAGTTCTTTTCAGGAAGAGCAGTTCAAGGGCATATTCCTCTGCCTTTATTGGAATGCAGAAAAATGTTTTTTGGCTGGGGACTTGGGAACTACTGTCCTCCTCATTATCCTACACAGGGTAGGTCTATAGGCCCTAAACACAACAATATTTTCAATAGGTTTATTTGTCTCACAGGATAAAAGTATTGTACTTGAAGGGAGAAATAATTGCTTTAGCCCACCTTCAGGCTCTATTTCTTCCACCGATCTTTGGAAGATAAGAGTAGGAAAGAGAAAAATCAGAACCATAGAAAAAGTTAGATTTGGTAAATGAGGAAAGTGATAGATTCCTTGAGAGTATTATGGGAAGAGTACCAGAGATAGAGTCACAGAAATGACTTTCCTATTTCAGTTCTAACACAACCTGTGTGACAGCCCCTGAGGAGAGACTTGAGGGGCTTTCATTTGGACATCAGTTTCCTCATTTGTCAAAAGAGCAGGTTGCATCAGATGGTTTCTACCGTCATTTATAATTCTAAATTTATGATTCTATGAAATCATGAAAAAGGAGAGTCCTAAAAGTCCATTTTATCAATATGAGCCATGCCACTGGCTTGGTTTATTAGCAATCTTAAACAACTGTCTCCACTCCATTACGGTAGCAAAAGATGACCTGAATATAGATGTGTCTCCCCTGTTGCAAACATTCAGTACTTCAAGAATCCAGTTTCATTTGTGGGGTTACTCTCTGTATGTGTATATGGTACATGCCTTATAATGAATCACTATGGTCAAAAACACCTACTATCTAAGGAGAATAGATGTCCTTCTGGTTCTGCCCAGCTTCTATAGTCTTTCTAATCTCAGTCAGGCTAGTCCTTGGATGAACAACCTAAGAGATATTGCTGGACTGATAGCAAAGCCTTGCTAATATCTGCTACAGTTTGGTAGAATTTATCAAAGCTTATGTTCCATTGGCATAGCAATAGAAAATCTAAGATCACCTCTATGTCATAATAAAAGGATGACTTAACATCAGTCTCTGGATAATCCTTCCAATGATATATGAAGCCTAAAACTAGTTAGATCCAAAAGACAGGGGCTAGATGGGGGGGGGGGGTTCACCTGAGGTGTGATTGTAAGGAGTATGGTTGGAGATCTGGTACATCTAAGGACACCTCAGGTTTTCTTTTCTTCTGAAGGTCTGACTATTAAAAAGTAAGGGACCAGAGGTTTGCAATATCTTTTGAGGAGAGAAAATGTGCTTTAAGATGAGGCTACTCTCAGTTACAAGAAAAGAATTAATTGGTTCATAATTTAGACATAAAAGGGATACTATAAGCAAATTAAGAAGACATGGGAGAGTCAGAACTTTGGAAAAGGGAGAAATTTATGGATAAAGAACAATTAGAGAACATTATGAAGTGCAAAATGAATAATTTTAATTTTATTAAATTAAAAAGAGTTTGAAAAAACAAAACCAATGCAGCCAAAATTAAAAGGAAAACAGAAAGTTGGGAAACATTTTTTTACAGCCCATGTTTCTGATAAAAGCATAATTTCTGAAATATATAGAGAACTGAATTAAATGTATAAGAATATGTTATACCTCAATTGATAAATGGTCAAAGGCTATGAACAGACGATTTTCTGATGACAAAATTAAAGCCATTTATAGTCATATGATTAAATCACTATTGATATGCTCTAAATCACTATTGATTAGAGAAATGCAATACTACCCCACACTTTTCAGACTGGGTAAGATGAAAGGAAAAGATAATGATAAATGTTAGAAGATATGTGGAAAAACTGGGGCATTAATGCAATATTAGTGGAGTTGTAAATGATCCAACCATTCTGGAACTATGTCCAAAGGCTATAAAACTGTGAATAACCTTTGTCTCACTATTGGATCTGTATCCCAAAAAGATCATAAAAAAAGAGAAAAGGATACATACATACATGCCAAAATGTTTATAGCAGCTCTTTTTGTAATGGAAAGGAACTGAAAATTGAGTTAAAGCCTATCAATTGGGGAATGGTTGGATAAGTTATGGTATATTAATATATTAGAATATTATTGTTCTTTTTTATTCTTTTTCTGAGGCAATTGGGGTTAAGTGAATTGCCCAAGGTCACCCAGCTAGGAAGTATTAAGTGTCTGAGACCAGATGTGAATTTAGATCCTTCTGACTTCAGAGTTGGTGCTTTATCCACTGCACCACCTAGCTGCCCCTATTATTGTTCTTTAAGCAATTATGAGAAGACTGATTTCAGAAAAGTCTGGAAAGATTTATATGAACTGATGCTGAGTGGAATGGGCAGAACCAAAAGGACACTGAGATTATGTGTTGATCAATTGTGATGGACTTGGCCCTTCTCAGCAGCATAGTAATTCAAGAAAATTCCAATACACTTGAAATGGAAAATCCACATCCAGAGAGATAATTATGGACATTGAATGTGTATCAAAGGATAGTACTTTCCCTTTTATTTAATTGCTTTTTCTTGTGTTTTTTCTCTTTTGGTCTGATTTTTCTTGCATAACATGACAAATATGTAAATATGTTTAAAAGTTTTATATATACATGTGTGTATATACATATATCTATATATATATATATATAAAACCTATAACAGATATATACATATATATATTTGGTATTTAAATTATATATTTAAATTGGTACACCAAAGAATTGCTTTAAAATAAATTTCTTTATGTTTTATTATCATTGTTTGCTTTGTATACACATTTTATATACCTACATATAAAAGGTTGCTCAAAAATTTCTCAGGTGAAAAAAGGTTACAAAAGGGAAAAGTTTATGAAGTCCTGCTAGATTTTTGTCCTTCATTCTTGAAAACACTTTTTGTCTTCAATAAAAGTGAATTGGATTTAAATGAGGGAAGATTGTGTAGTCACCAGTCTTACTTTATTCTCCAGAGCCATTTGGATCTAGAGGTAATGCAATACAAATCAGGATGATTAGAAATGGATTCAATGGGGGACGTTGGTCTTTTAAAATTAAGGTCTTAAAAGAAGTCTCAGTTTGACTGAGGCAATGTCCAATCAGTGATTAAAGTTAGGTAAGAAATGAGGCAGAGAATGATTGCTTTTAACTAGTCAAAAACAAATCAACTTGGGAGGAGAAGGCCCTCAGAGTTCCTGGCCAAAACAGAAATAATTGCTAATTATATTCACTCTGAACCAATTAGGGACCAAAATGGATTTAGGCACATATTGAAAGAGTTTTTAATGCCAAACTATTTGCATTTCTTGAGAAGGAAATTACAAACAACTTAGATATCTTTGCAAACAAAACAAAAAACCTAAATGTCATAGTCAGACACAAGGGAATAAAACTGAACAGCAAATATGCAGTTCACCTAATGATCACCCCAACTATATTAATATGTTCATTGATTTCACATTTAATTTTAATTTTTCCTTACTTTATCTTATCATATTAAAATAAGGAGCTCATGTACAAGATATGATTTCTTGGTCATTAAGAAAGCTTCTATATCCACTCCTCCAAAACAAATAAAAAAAAAACACCAAAAAAACCTTTCTCCTCACCCCAAAATACCCCTCCACACACACATGTTAGTGTGCTTCTCTACTGAATACTGTCTAAATGTTTTTTCTAGGATTTAAAGGCTCAAAATTCAAGCAGTCATGCAAGAAGGAACATGCCAATTTTAACTTTTTTACTATAAGGGGCACATGACAAAGCTCAGCTACTTTTCTAAGATGAATTTGGATAGGAAAAGGTAGGAAGCAGCAAACAAAGGAGAGAAAGGATCAATGAAATGGCAGACATAACTTTGTCCACAATTGAAATTTTACTGAGGCTGATCATGTTAATAAGACTGTTCCATCAGTGAACCATTAGATGTAAGTAAAAGTTCATAATCTATATTTTCCAAGGTCAAAAACCTAGAGTTTGTCATCCTAAAGTTGAATTGCAAATGTCTCCCAATCTACCCAGAATCCTAGAATTTCAGAGCTCCTATTTAAATTGCTTATACTTCTTTAATTAGATACATATTGACATAAGGTAAAAACACAATATTCTATTGGATCTGTGATCTCAATTTGGACCTTCACTCCTAAAAATACAGATCACAATCTCGTCTATACCTAAATCCTAGATTTTCTCCTTTCCTAGGTTTGCCATACCCAACACTCTGATAATCTTCCTTACTTTCTTCTTACAACTTGAACCTGTCAAAGGAGCACCTAGGCTGTCTATCAGCCATCTAATGCTCTCATCATGTCAAGGTTATCTTCTATTTTCTATCCTATATTTCCCTGATGATATCTTGTTGCTTCTGTTCTTTGACATTCTTCATTTTATACACACTACTGCATGAGAATAACACACTAACAGATTATACAAGGATAGTTCTGTATATCAGCTATGGAGGGGGGAAAGCGTGGAAATGGACATCAGGAGACTTGACTTTGCTCCTAACAAATGACATGACTTTAGGCAAGCTGCCTCATGTTTCTGGGCCTCCTTTCCTGCTCTATAAAATGAAAAGGTAGGAGTAGATTAATCTCTAAGGTCCCTTCCAGCTTCCAAAATTCTATGCTTCTTAATTTATTCTGGCATGTACCCATTATTATCCAGGTAACTGTGGCAGGAAGCCATTATCAAAGAATGATATGTAGACCTCGAAAGGGATGAAAATGGCACCTGCTGTGAGTAACAGAGAAATGTCCAAGGAATAGACAAGAGACACCCATTAGTATTCAGTCTCATAGAGTTATTAGCCCCATCCATAACTGGAAGTGTGTTTACTCTTTCAGATTTTGTTGGCACAACAGAGTAACAAATCTTATTCTCCATATTGAAAGACAGTTAATGTTTCTAAATTATGTTTCAGATCACATGGTTTCTCAGCCAAGAGGCAAAAAAGAGCAGGAACAGATTCTTATAATTACTAGTCTGCCATTATGGTAACACCTGAAATGAGGACATGTTGGTTGGACTGATGACTGATTGACCCCCAAGGCCCAGAAGGACCATAAGCACAGCTTTCTACAGAGCTCTTTCTTTACCCCCCACTGAGCCCCTCCACATCTTCTGCTAAAATGGGGTTACTGTAAAGGCCCAGGTAATATTGAATGCTGCTGCCTGCCAATTAAATAGCACATTACAAGCTGTTTATCCAACAAACACCCTCCACTCAGTCAAGCTTCATTGCCCATGTGTTACAAACAGGGATACAGAAAGAGTACACAACCGGGAATTGCTTCAGGCCAGTTTGAGATCAGAATGGAAAAATTTCTAACCATCAGATGTTTGCTAAATCTGTAGAATTAGAGTAGAATTTTCCAGACCTAGAAGAACCATAGAGGTCAACTCTTCAAATTTTTGAATGAAATGAAGACCATAAAGAAGTAACTTGCCTCAGGCTATAAAACAAATTAGTAGCAAAATCAACAATAGAACAGTGTCTCCTAACTCCTATAGGCCCTATGGGTCTTTTCTATTATACTATTTTCTCTCCTATTTGATCCAATGAAGCTTTTTCTGAGAACTTACTATGTGAAAGCACTAGGATGCAAAGGTAAAAACAAAAACAAAAAAGCAAAGCCTGGTCTCTGTCATTAAGAAGCTAATATTTTATTTGAGGATGCATCATGCAAAGTGGTTAGCATAGCCTCTAGTACATAGTAAACACTAAATAAATGCCTATTCCTTTCCTTTATTTGAACAAATGAATATATATGTGGCAATTAAAAGAAGAAGAGGGAATTATGATTAATAATTAGAGAGATATCAAGAATTTCCTATAAAAAGTGATATATGAGCTGAGCCTTGAAGGAAACTAAGAATTCCAAGAGGCAGAGGTGATTAGAGACCATTTTCTAGGAATAGATCAGCCTATGTGATGACATAGAGTGAGAGATGGAATATCAGATTCAGGGAACAGTGAGTGGGCCAGTTTGGTTAGACTATGGTAGGGTAGGTAAATGGCAAAGTGGATAGAGTGCTAACTTTGGAGTGAGGAGGATTTGAGTTCAAATCCAGCCTCAAACATTACTGGCTGTGTGAACCTTGGCAAGTAATTTAACTTTGTTTACCCCAACAAGAAAAAATAAAAAAGAAATATACTTAGAGTGTAGAAAATATGAAAAGGAATAAAGTTGGCCAGGTAGGCTGGAGCCATATTATAAAAGGCTCTAAATGCTGAATGGAGCACTTTGTATTTTCTCCTGGAGGCAAGAGAGAGCTACTAAAGTTTCTTTTGTTGGTCAGACTAGAATTTGAGAAATATTATTTTAGCAGCTATCTTAAAAAGTGTCTTGGTAAGATGAAAGACTGGTAGTCAGTAGACCAATTAGGAAGCTATGGATATAACCCAAAGGACACATAATTAGAGGTGAAGTAGGATAGTGGCTATGTAAGTGAAGAGAACAGAATGAGTGTTTGAAAGACATTGTAGCAGCAAAACTGACAATACTTGGCAACTGATTACATGGGGATGAGGAAGAATGGAGAGTTGAGTATGCTTCTAAGATTGCACATCTGGCAGACTAGAAAGATGGTAGAGACTTCAGCTGAAATTGGGAATTTCCAAAGGCTGCATTTCTTCTAAACTTCTTCCCTCATCCTGTCCATTCTTTAGGATTACAGACCACTGAGTTCACTCTTTACCAATCAACCATTAAGCCCAGAAACCTAACAATTTTTGACTTAGGTAGTCATAATTGGGTATGTTTCCAGTAGAAGTCACACAAAGGCATATCTGTCTTATAGGCAAGTACAGTATATGTTCATAATGATAATGAGACACAGTTAATCTCATCAGGAGGAGCCTGTACTTTTTGGACTGTACAGTTAGAGAAGGGTCTAATCCACTATTAAATATTATGATGGAAACTGTTCCTACATTCCAAGAAGGTACAATTCATTCAATCTTTTCTAATGAAGTCATTTTATCTTTCCTTGTTTTTCTACCTCTAGAGATACTTAGGCTATGTCTATACAATTCCAAATAGCCAAATTGAATTTTAAAAATAAAATAAAATCAGTTATCTAGATTTCGGAAACATTCAGCTTTACTGTGTTTTTAAATTTTCTACGAATATGCTTTAGGTCATTGTAGACACTGAGTGACAGGCTCTCATGTGGTTCTAGTCAAGCAGGGATTCCATAAATCAGGCATTCATCACGTCCTGCCTCATCTAGTGCAAGGCAATAGCTACCTTAACAATGGCTTCCTGAAGGCCAGCACCAGGACTTCATCATCATTCCTCTCTGGTACTATCAAGGCCTCAGGGAAATAAAATTAAATTTCTCCTTTCCATAAAATTGCTAGCAATTCCAGCAATCAGAGGTTCAAGACAATCCAAAAGTCTTTCACCATGGTCATTCATAAAGCTGGGGGGTTTGTTTTTGCATTTTGAGAATTCCATAGCTATCTTAAAGTCCAGTTTTCCCTAATGGACAGGGAAATTCTATGATGCTCCAGGATAGGGCTATTTACTTATTATCAGACCCAAACACTCTATTTGAAAGCAAGTGATTAAAGTGATTTCTTCTTCCACTTACAGACTCAGTATAATAACCTCTGCCTCTCTCTCTTTAACATTTTACATTATAGTAATAGCTGCCATTTATGTTTTGGAAAGCATTTTATATGTATTAGCTCACTCAAGCCTGACAAGAAAAGATATTATTAGTTTTACTTTACAGAAGAGGAAGCTAGGGCCCAGATAGAAATGACATGCCATAGGTCACAGAGACAATAAGTAGTAAAGCTATTGGGATTGGAATTTACATTCTGTAACTCCACTATATAACTGTCAGAGAAAGAGGAACTAGTCAGTGATCCCTTGGCCAGGAAAAAGAACATCGTGGCTTTAGAACAAGTTTTCCTAGCTTATGATTCTGAGCCTGTAGAGTAGTATAAGTAGACAAGCAAAATGGAGGGGTCACATTTAGATATTATCTTCTACCCTCCTATAAAGATAACTTCTTCTTTTAAAAACCCTTTCAGGAAAAATTCTCTCAGAATTGATACTGTTATTATTAACTTAAGAAAAAAAATATGTTTCTGAGTCCCTAAATTAACATCCATTTATTTAAAAAAATCAAATTCATTAATTTATTAGTAATAGGGAGGTTTCTGGATTCTAACCTATGGACTAGACAATCTTCCCAACTCTTGCCCAAAATAAGTTTATTTCTATATTTATTAATCCATGGATTTTCCCAGCTTTAACTCTTTCTTAGCTAGCTGACTTCCTTTTATCCATTGGCATTCTAGGGCCCAAACACAGACCACAAGAAGCCAAATTATGCCCCCATCCTGGCCTTGAAGTATTCCTTCTGCAGAAATTTGGAAGTGACCCTGCTTGAAGACCAGAGCTACCATCCCAACCCAAAACAATCCCACCCTTTCCTGCCTCCTAAGCTAATATAGAAGGGAGGGCTGCTTCAAGACAACCCAGCTCACCATCCTAGGGAGTTTAGCCATCTGTTACCCTTGCTAGAATGACCACAGTAGTTAAAATCCAGCCCTGATGGTCCACTCTTGATCACTTGGGACTGCCTTGGGAGGGAGTAGGTGGTAAGTGATCATCACTGCCAAGGCATCATCAATCAAATTGTTTCATTTTTTCCCTCTTATTAGATCAAAAATCCAAGTCATGTATCTATTTATACACTGAAAATATAACTGTAGGATAATTCTTGTTTGTTTGTACTCAATTGATCATGAGCAGATAGAAATCTATAGCTGTTCTTGTAAATGCAAAGAAATATCTTCTCTGGTGAAGTAGGGGTATTAAGTGAAACTCCTTATGAAGGTGAATTATAATAATCTAAATGAGTATGACCTGCCAGATTGGCTAAGATAACAGGAAAAGATAATGATGAATGAGGGAGGGGATATGGGAAAACTGGGATAGTGATGCATTGTTGGTGGAGTTGTGAACAGATCCAACCATTCTGGAGAGCAATTTGGAACTATACTCAAAAAGTTATCAAACTGTGCATACCCTTTGATCCAGAAATTTTACTACTGGACTTATATCCCAAAGAGATATTAAAGAAGGGAAAGGAACCTATATGTGCAAAAATGTTTATGGCAGCCCTTTTTGTAGAGGCTAGAAACTGGAAAATGAACGGATGCCCATCAACTGGAGAATGGCTTAATAAATTGTGGTATGTGAATGTTATGGAATATTATTGTTTTATAAGAAATGACCAGCAGAATGAATACAGAGAGGTTTGGAGAGACTTACATGAATTGATGCTAGGTGAAATGAGCAGAACCAGGAGATCATTATACACCTTCAACAACAATATTATATGAGGATCAATTCTGATGGATGTGGCTCTCTTCAACAATGAGAGGATCCAAATCAGATCCAATTGATCTGTAATGAACAGAACTAGCTACACCCAGAGAAAGAACACTGGGAAATGAGTATAGACCACAACATAACATTTCCATTCTTTCTGTTACTGTTTGTTTGCATTTTTTTTCTTCTCAGATTATTTTTACTTTCTTTCTAAATCTGATCTTTCCTGTCCAAAAGATAACTGTGTAAATATGTAAACGTATATTGTATTTAACATATACTTTAACATATTTAACATGTATGGGACTACCTGCCATCTAGGGAAAGGGATGAGAGGAAGAAGGGGAAAAGTTGGAACAGAAGATTTTGCAAGGGTCAATGTTGAAAAATTACCCATGCATATGTTTTCTATATAAAAAGCTACAATAAAAAATAAAATTAAAAAAAAATCTAAATGGGTATGTTCTGGAATACAAGCATATTACAACAATAGAAGAGGTCCTGTAACGTTTACATTTTGCTACTAACTCTACACCATTTGACTGGCTCCATCCCTTAGATAAAGAGCTGAAAGAGAAATGAGAGAACACTACAAACTGTATTGTTGTGCTCTTCTTTCAAAGTACAGTGAATTCCCTGAAAACAGCTTCCAATCTTCACAGTCATGATCATCACCCTCCTTCAAAATATTAATACTCTAGATTCTCTGCTCAAGTAGACCAATCTAGTTTAGTCTATTTCTTCTTTATTTCGCTTCCACCTTCAGACTTAATCATCTATTAAAATCACATTAATTCTTTCATTTTTCTGAAGAGTCCACTATGTTCAAGGTACTGAGTAAGGTGCTATGTATATATAACAGTGACCAGAAACATCATACAGTTGGAGTCTCCTACATGGGTGTCTTTGTCTTAGGTGACCTGGGCATCCACCAGAGACTTATTGTACTTATATTTGTAGTCTGACATAGCACTACAATGCATTAGTTTGTTTGATCTTCATGAAAAAATATTATTATCCTTATTATTTTGGAGTCAATTATTTGGCAGGGGATAGAGCACTGGGATGGAAGTCAGGAAGACCTGAATTCACATCTATTCCTAGATACTTAGTATCTGTGTGACCCTGGATAAGTCATTCAAACTCTATTTTCTTAGTTTCCTTATCTATAATGGGGATAGTAATAGTACCTACCTCCTAGGGTTGCTATAAGGATTGAAATCAAATGAGAAAATAATTATAAAGCATTTTAACACTGGCACTGGCATATAGAGTACATCAAAGCAAAAAAGAATCCCTATAATAGCATAATCACAAATGGTCATCTAACCTTTGCCCAGATATCTTTAATCACATTGAACCTAGTCTGTCCCAAGGCAACCCATTTCACTTCAAATTCCTAAAGATTTTTATCATGTACTTCCTGAAATCTTCTCTTTTCCAATCTATGCATTCTCAATTTCTTTAGCTAATCCTCAACCAGCATGGTCCAGCTACTTTGCCATCCCAATTTTCCCTTCTAGACATTTTTTGCCTTATGAGCAACAAAACTGGCACAATGGATAAAGTACCAGACTTGGGACTAGTACCTGGGTTTAAATCTAGCCTCTGACACAGTGAATGTGATCCTGGGCTATTACATTTCTGCTCACTCCATCATCTTGAAGAGATACTCAAAAAGTCTGTGATAGCTTCTTAATGGGTCTTCCTGCTTCTATTTTTTTTTTTCTTTTCCACTCTACCTGCCTAACTGATCATTCTAAAGTACATTTCTGATTATTTCACTCTTTCTTTCACTACTTCACTGAAGAACCTTCAATGGCTCTCCACTGTCTCATGGAAAATTACACGTGTTTGGCATGTAAACCACCTTTACAATGAGCCAATTAGTAAGTATTTCCAGGCTTATTTCATATTATTCCCTTATACAAATTTGGACTTTCAGCCAAACTTCCCTTAATGCTATTCCTTACAACCAACCAACCAACCAACTATATACAATGATCAATAAGCATTTTATAAGTATTTCTTATCTCTGCATTTTTGTCCAGACTATGCCTGGGGTACTCTTCACTTCCTTGTTTTGTAATCGTTGAATCCCTTATAGGATCAATGTAAGTGCCATCTAAATTAAAACTTTTTCTGATCTCCCCAGTTTTTAGTTTTTCCCTGTTCCTCCAAATTATTATGTATATCCTTTGAGTAGATTCTTATTTAATTGTGTATATGTTTTATCCTGTTCCTATCCCTGACTTCTCCATGTAACATAAGCTGAAATTTAATTGTTTCTTTTTTATTTTATCTTTGTATCCCCAATGGCACTGTGACTTGCACATATCGGATATTTAATAAATGTTTCTTGAATCAAATTGAATGGAATTGAATTGAAAAAAAGGAAAACATATCTGAGGGATATGTATAGAAATAGAAAGGGATCTTGGAAAAATGCATTTTATCTTGGTGATGATTACTGTTATAGGGACCTATGAACATGCACACATATGCACATGCATGTATATATACATATTTAATGTGTATGTGAACACAGCTTTGTGTGTGCATACATGGATGCATATATCTGTATTTTATATGCACGTGAATACACAGTTTATTGCATTGTATTATATGTGCATGCATGTATAATACACATATTGTATATCTATGTAAACACACACACAACTCTCTGGTCTTCTTTAGTACTAGATAGAATAACCCCTTTCTTCTCTATTGTCCCATTCCTACAGTAAGTACCCAATTTCTCCATGTTTCTCCCCCCCTCCCCTTTCATTCCTTCCCAAGTGAAGATCTAGGAGGAAACTCCTTCTTTGCTATATTTTATGGACAGCTTTGTCTGGGAAAACTATACCAAGACTGTGAACTCAAAGATACTAAAAAAGACTGAAAAAGAAATAGGTTTCATGCTCCCCTGGTGGATACAGTCTCTTTCTCATTTTCCAGGCTTTCTCAGGAGAGAAATTCACCCTAAAAGACATCACTGAGATCATGAGCTTTCCTGTTGTCAACCCAAATTTATGGTATAGTGTCAGCCTTTACAGAATAGCCTTTAGCTCCCACACTCTGCCCTTTTCTGCTAGCAACATCCGCCCACCCTCTGCTCCTTGTAATATTACAGTAGCTTCTCATGGCCCCAGTTTTGGACTTGGGAGGGAGTAGATTAATCTCAAATTCTATAAATCTAGGATTTAAACTACACAGAATTGGAATTTGTTCTAACAGACTGGAGCCTATCTAACCAGATAGGGATCTCTTCTCTAAAGTAAGTCTATGAGTTCCAGAGATTATATACTGCTAGGAATATAGCAACCAATAAACATTTGTTAAATATCTTCTAAGAATTGGGCTGCATACTGAGGATAAAAAAATCCAAAGTTAAACTTAAGTTTACATTTTAAGGGGGGGTGAAAATGCAAACAATCATAGGTATATACAAAATTAATGAAAGAGAGAGGTACTAGTAGCAGTTGAAAGTTGAGGCTGAGAAAGGGTTGGAAAATATTTCATTTAAAAGAGGGCCCATGAACTGAGCTTTGAAAGAAACTGGGGATTTTAAGAGGTAAAGGAGAGAAGAAAACCCTTACATTTCAGGTGTGGGGGACAGCCTGTCACAAAGGCTGTCACAAATGGCACAAAAGGATAATCCACATTTTATGTGAAGAACAGCGGGAAGGTCAGTTTGATTGGACTGAAGTGTTTGTGTAAGGGAGTATTGTATATAAGATTGAAAAGGCAGCTTGAAGCCAGAGTATGATTGGTTTTAAATGCCAAACAGAAGAGTTTATGCTTGATCCTAGAAATAATAGGATAATAAACCAGGATTTATTGAACAGAACAGTAAAATGTCCTATGCTTTATGTATATCACTCTGGCAGTTGTGTGGAGGATAGATTGAGGAAGGGAGAGGTTAGAGGAAGGGAGACCATTCTGGAGGTTATTTCTAGTTAAGGTGAGAAATATTAGGGCCCAAACTAGGGAAACAACCAGAAGATTTCTGATGTGAGAGATGTGTCATTAAAATTGGTAAGACTTAACAATTGCTTGAATTTGAGGAATAAGGGAGAGGGAGGAATTGAAGATGATTTTAAGATTATGGACTTGGCTAACGGGGAGGATGCTGGAAGCATCAACCGACATGCAGATATGTTTGCAATATTTGGTCAGATGGCCATTTGTTTGATCACTCCCTCATTCATTCACTAATATATAATGTCTAATATATGTTCTGTGTTCCAAAACACCCTTTGACTTACTTACACAGATACAGCTTGAGATCATGGGGACCCTTATTGATGAATCACCTACTGGCTGATTTGCCATTTTCTCTCCCCCCAGCAATAAAATTTGAAAACTAAACTAGAATTGATTCAGAACTAGGTTATTCAGATTCTGAGTTAGGTGGCAAATGAGTGGAATGCTGATTGTAGAGTCAGGAAGATCTGAGTTCAAATATGGCCTCAGATACTTATTAGCTGTATGACCCTGGGCTAGTCACAATCTCTCTGTACCTCAGTTTCCTTATCTGTAAAAGAAAGCTAATAGCACCTACCTTGCAGGGTTAGAGTGAGGATAAAATTAGATAATCTTTATAAAGTACTTTACACAGTTGGCAGATAAAAAGCCTTTAATAAAAGCCTATTTCTCCTTTCTGTCCAAGCAGGATATTAATCCAGGCTATGAACAGCATTTAAACAATAAACATGTATTCAAGATATCATGGAACAGTAAAACCCAAAGCAACCATAGCCCATATTTCTAGTAAGTAGCTTTATTCTTTTCCCCAAAAATACTGTTTGGGGGCTTGCCCCTCCACATCCAGGACCATGTTAATGGGATAATCTTGAGCAGTTTCTCTGCAACCAGTATGGAAGACTGTAAACTTCTTTGACAGCTACTACTTATATCCTTGGTTAGAAGCCATATACTTTCAACCATTATAATGAAACCAAGATGACTCTTCTTGTTCTACAGAGCTTCAAAGTCATCTCGGACTCAGTTCCTGGATATTGCCATTGTTATCTAGAATGAATGTACTTTGCTCAGGAACTACCCCCAGCATGCTCTACTTCCTAGAGGCCTTTGTCTCCTTCTCTCAATCACCAACTAGCTACATTGTGGGCACACAGCTTTATGGATAAATAAAATCTTAATTGTCCTCAATGACTACTCTTGGCCCAGGATTCCTAGAAAATGTAGTCTTCTTTTCCTTCAGAACAAAATCTATTATAATAGTATTATCTCCATTAAGAAATATGAATTATTTCAATAGCATACTTTGTTATCAAACATTTCATTATCAGAGATTAAAATAATACAGGTAGAGGGTTGTATTCCCATTATGGATTTCCTTTCTATGGTGCCTGGGGATTGTGGGTAAAATCTCTTTCATATGATACATGGAACACCTTCATAATAACAGCTCAATTTAAGGATTAGGCTCATAGTCTCTTTGATTCTCTCCTTTTGGGCTTTAGAGAGCTAATTATAGAGGAAAAGATGTAAGAGTAGTCACAATTGCTCTAAGTCCTCAGTTAGAAAAATACCTAACATGTAGGCAGAGTTGGTCCTCTACCTAGTTTTATATTTATATTTATCTATAGTTAATGCCTTCTTTTCTTTGTGGTTTAAGCAAAATTCAATTTAGTGGAAACATTTAAATAATTAAATAACAGGCTATATTATAATAATTGGAGGTAAACAGATATCAGGAAGACAATTGAGCCCTTTCCTTAAGATGTCCTTCATTGTAAATCCTCAGCTTTGAGATGCTTATGGAGACAATGACTCTTCTCAATATATTATTATTTTGCCATGATTCCTTTTTCCCTTTTCTTCTCAAAGGTTTGCTGTAAATATTATGCTTCTTTTAAATTTTCATATTTAGACACTCAGAATCCTGTCTGAAGTTTTGAGTTGACTCTTTCCTTATATATTATTGTTCAGTCATTTTTCAATCATGTCCAACTTTTTATAATCCTATTTGGGGTTTTCCTGGCAAAGGTAATGGACTGGTTTGCAGTTTCTTTCTCTAGTTCATTGAAAGGAAGCTATGGCAAACAGCATTAAATGACTTGTCCAGAGTCACATAGGTAGTATCTTAGTTCTGATTTGAACTCAGGTCTTCCTGACTAGAGGCCCAGCACTCAATCCACTGTACCATCTACTTGCTCTATTCTTCCTTCTACACCAATTGCTTAGGGCATAACATAGACTCTTAAACAATAATTGATTCATGTACAGGTCCAGTTCACATTCACTTCTGAGTGATTCAATAAAAAAAGTATTCTCAATTAAGTCAAAGCACTAGAGACAAGAATAAAGTAGTTTCAACTCCGTCCTTACGTTCAAAATGCTGCTCCACATTTCTCTTAAAGAAAGAGAAATTGAATGGGGAACCAGGACCCCTGCCTTTCTAGGCATGGTTTTTCTGCCCAAGGATAAGGAGGCTATATATAATCATGTTTCAAGGTTTATCACTTCCAGGTAAAAGAGATATAGATATACATAAATATAGATATGCAAATATCTATATTTATGTCTAATGACATTATCTCAGTCAGTATAGGCCCACCTTTAAGGAGAGCTAAACTTTTAGAATATATATATATCTATATATATATATAATATGTATATATACACATATAATGTGGTTATATACACAATACATACATCTGTACATATACTCATACAAACTTAGTACACATATATACATGTATACATAAACATATAATAAATATGCACATACCTCTGTGGGAGGTCATCCAAAAGTTTAGCTCTTCTCAAAGTAGGATCTATTCCTGAGACAGTCATTATTTCTTTCTCTTCAGCATATAACACCAACAACTCATCAAGGAATCACTATATAATGTCACATACTTGCTTCTATATTGTAATGTTATGAGTTTTCTGTGTAGAAGAAAGATTAAGACATAAGGAGAGGGGCAATTAAGACCAAAATTAATTAAAACCATCATTAAAATGCTCTTTGATGAGAGCCCAGTTGATGATGCATTTATATACTTCTTTTTAAAGTTTGTAAAGCACATTCCATATATTATTTCATGTGATCCTTATAATAATCCTATAATAAAAATATCATTATTATTTCCATTTTTATAGATGAAGAAATCAAGGCTGAGAAAGGTTAAAGAATTACATAGCCAATAAGTTTTAGAGGCAGAATTCAGGCTGTGGTAAAGAACTAGCTCCCTATTTTTTTTTTGGATGAAAAATAGCTCGAGCAATCAAGTGTTTATTAAAAATCTAAGAGGTGTAAAATATGTCAGGCCCCCTTGCATGCTATGGCTAAACAATTTTCATGGTACTGATAGATTCCCCTTCCATTCAGTTTAGGGAACAAGAAAGATTCTGAGCCAGTAGGCAGAAGAATCGATATGTGAACAACTGAGGGTTAATACTCAAGAAAACAAAATGTAGGAGAGAAGGGTTAGAGGCCATGGTGGAGTCTGTGGTGGAATAATAATGAAGTAAAAACATGAGGAATTAAGTTTAATAACAGATTCATTTAATTTGCTATTCATTCATCACAAATATTTTCTTTCCCAGCTGTGCCAGTTCCATCCTCCAGTTTCCCTGAACTCTTTTCATCTAGAAAACTCCTGAAGATGTTCTAATTATTCTCCTTAGCAACAACTAACTCTATCAGAGATGGACACATAGTATCTCATGAAGTACTTGATCGTTTTTCTTATTTTCTGCATATATATTTATGTGTGTGTATGTATGTATTTTTTTAAAGAGTTCATATAAAGACATCACAGATCTTCAGGGATACTTCAGGGTAGAACTTTATCTTGATTTTTTTTTTTTTTTTGTCATTCTACTTGGAGGCAGAAGGTACAAATCACCTCTGAAAGTATTAGTTTGGGATCCCAAATCCAGGAGATCCACATGGTTAGTCAAATCCATTTCTATTTCTTTTATCCAAGACAAATCACTGAAAATACTAATAACAATAATAATTAGGACAGGGGCAGCTAAGTAGTGCATTGGTTAGAGCACCAGCCCTGAAGTTAGGAGGACCTAAGTTCAAATATGACCTCAGACACTTAACACTTCCTGGCTATGTGACCCTGGGCAAGGTACTTAACCCCAATTGCCTCAGCAAAATAAATAATAAAAATAAACATTTATTAAAAATAATAATTATTATTTAGGACACTGTATTTTCCACTTTTCTACATTAATTCTGCATTTTTAAGGGTCAGCTCAACTTTCTTTCAGCTCCAGAAGGACATGAAATCTTTTGTCAGGACACTTGCAACATGGAGTTTAAGAACCAGCCCTCTGGGAAACATATGTTAAACTTTAACAGCATTATTAACATTTTCCCTATCACTTTCTTATACCTACACAATCAATAAAAAGGAAAAAAATCAAGGCCCAATTAGCAACATTTGTTGATTCCCAAGGTGAAAATAAGTGCTCACAAAGATTTAACAATGAACTCTTTTTAGCATTTAGCTTTGCACACATGCTTGCCTAAAGTCCTGGATTAACCTGTGTGTCTCCTTAAGTAATCTTTATTTGAAAGAGAACCAATGAAAAACTTCAGAAGCCCTTGGTGTGTATATTTATACATACATACAATGTGTATATGTATATAATAACTATATCTGTACATGTATACATATAAACATAGTATACCTATATATCTGCATATGCACACATACATATACATGTAATAAACATACACATATATACATACCTCTGTGTATGTGCTCCAAAAGTTTAACTCTTCACAAAGTTGGACCTATTCCTGAAACGATCATTATTTCTCATCAACTCATCAAAATCATTATACAAGTATTCAGAAAGTACAATCTTTTTTCATCATTCTCTTCATACCGGCATATATACTGAGATAGAGTTGGAGAAAATAGTCATCAGGGTCCAAACATACATACATACTACGCATATACACATACATACACACACACAAAATCTATATTCTCATTCAATGTACTTTCATAGCAAATTCAAAACTCACTGAGGATTTGCTAAATTAGCATTCATACTGGCAAGGATCAACTCTAGCTAATCATAATCATGCAATCACTGCAAACATCTTCATGCCAAAGATTTCTATTCACTCCTAATGTCATTGTAGTATAATAGCTTTGCAACTATATTACAGTGGCTGATTGCTACACAGTCAGCTCCCAAACAAAACTCTCAACCAACAATTAATATATATACCTTACCATTCCTGAGTCAACTTCCTAGCATTCCTAAAAGCCCCGTTCACTGGGAAAGTGCAGACATATTCTTCTCTTTGCATCAGTGGTGGGAGAAAGGGATGGAATCATCCACAAAGAGGTCTATTTACGGCTTCTTTTGTCTCTCATAACACTCAAGTGTTCTAATCTCTTGACAATCCAGGCCTAGCCAGGAAAACTGATCCATAGTTAAATGACTGCATTGTCAAAGCTAGACCAAAGCTACTAAGTGTGAATAACATGGATGAAAGAAAAGATCAATTTTTTTTTCAACTTTCTTTAATTGTCAATTCTTGGTTATCCATGGTAATCAGGAATAAGAATAATAACTCCAAGGCAGCTAGGTGGCGCAGTGGATAGAGCACCAGCCTTGAATTCAGGAGGACCAGAGTTCAAATTTGGTCTCAGACACTTAACACTTCCTAGCTGTGTGACCCTGGGCAAGTCACTTAATCCAATTACCTCAGGTAAAAAAAAAAAAAAAGAATAACTGCCATAAAAAACTTTACATACATGATTCTGATCTTTACAATAATTTATAATAAATACAAAAATAATAGAGTGGTAAGGAAATGTCCCCATTTTACAGAGAAGGAAACTGAGATCCTCAGGAAAAAAAAAATTACTTTAAATTCAGAACACTAGTAAACAGCAGAAACAAGATACAATCTCAGGTCCTCTTTCCATCATACTATGCTACTTCTTCAAGAGAAGCTGAATGTCAAATCTCACCTACAGATCTTTTTATTGGAGACAAATAGCCAATCCATTTGAATTCTGTCTGCTGAATATTACCTTCCAATTTATTTGAAAAAAAAATCAGAATTAAAGTGAGTTCTAGAAATGGAGTAAGAATAGATTCACAGATCTGATAGGAACTAGGTCAGCTAACTCAAGTTAGTTGGGTAAGGATAAGTCATATATATAAAAGAAAAGGCAGAAGACAGTCAAGTAGTACAACAAAAACCTCAGTTCAAGGAAAAGGGATGGATTAGGCAGGAGTCAGGTCAAGGTAAATACTCATCGGATTAAGGATGCCTCTATGTGAGGTCAATCTCTCTGAAGTCGTTTATTCTCAGTCAACTAGTGTCTCTAGGACAGAACTCTTTAAGGACCCTGAACTTACTATATACAGTGAGGATTGGCTACTTTGAAATAAAGATTTTCTTTTGATACAATATGTTCATTGTATATTTGTGAAGACAATAGTAACAGTAATAATAAGCAATGTCTAAATAGTATTACAAGGTTGACAAAACCTAGGTATATATCATTACAGTTGGTTTTTAAAATAATCCTTTGAAATAGGTACTCCATTTTAAGTAAGCTGAAAAGGAGAGTGTTTAAATGATTTCTCTATAGTCATAAAGCTAGTAACAGTCTAAGTTGGATTTTGAGCTGATATCTTTCCACTAAATTTGAAATTTCAGGGTTATGTATCATCTGACAGTTCAAAGGGATAGGTGGTAAGGTGGAGGGGACAGGGTGAGAAGGAGGGAAGGATTGTGTAATCTGGACCTTTTAATAGTTGTCAGAGCTTTGAGCACTTGAGAGGCACAGAGGGCATCCTAGCTCCTCAATGCTACTCTGCTCACCTTCCTTTGGTCTTAATTACTCACTTTCTAGTCTGAGTTTCTCATATTTTAACTAATCATTTCCCAAGTGACTTCCACTATTCCTCCGTAATAGTGATGGTAATTAAACTTCCACAAAGTTCTCTTCTGATACTCATAACAAAATAAAGACTGAGAGTGCACAATTTGATAGATTCTAACATGCTGAGAAGGCTTAATATTTATAACTGTAGTACAGAGATTCTCAAACTTTTTGGTCTCAGGACTCCTTTACATGCTTAAAAATAATGAGAACCCCAAAGAGCTTCTGTTTATGGAGGTTATATCTATTAAGATTCACTATATTGTAGAAATATATTTAAAATGATTGTATATGCATATAACCTGTATCTTGCTGTTTTAGGGAAGATAGAGATAAGAGAGAGAGAGGGGGGAAAAGATTTGGAACTCAAAATCTTACAAAACTGAATGTTAAAAATTATCTTTACATGTAGTTGGAAAAAATACTATTCAGTGGAAAAAGTATTATATTAGAAATAAAACCCCGATAAATTATATATTTATTTATCAAAATATTTAAGAGTAAAATAACAATAATGAACCCATTACCTGCTAACATAAATAATATTTTAAAAATAACTATCTATATTTTTCCAAAATGAAAAAAGTATTAGTAATGACAGTTTTATATATTTTTACAAGTTATTTTAATGACTAATAATAGAAAACAGTTGGATTCTCATGTTTGCTTTTTTTATTCCATCTACTCTGATATGTTGTTTTGGTTGAAATATTTGAAGAAAATATGGTTTCACATAGATATGTATTTAGAAAAGGGGGGGTATTTTAATAAGCAAATAATATTAATATAATGAAATAAATTTTACGTCACAAACCTTCCGAAAAGGTCTCAGAGTTTCCTTCAAGTTCATGGACAACACTTTGAGAATTGTTACTGTAATATATTGTGTCTTCTTTATGAGAACCAGTGAAGCTAAGTATAGACAAGTTTACCACCAGTAAGCTGGCCAGTTTATGATAATTTTTTTTTTTTTTTTTTTTTTTTTTTTTTTTTTTTTGCTCATAGCCTCCTACAAAACAAAGAAAAATGTAAAATTACCTTTAATCCTGGGCTATTCCCTCCTGCTTCTAAAGTGACAAAACCAAAAACCAAATTAGAACAGGGGCCAAAGGGTACTAAAAATCCTACCATTTGTAGATGATCTATAAACTTTTTCTTAACTATTAATCCTCCAAATGTGAGATCCTTACACAATGACTAAGAAAAGATAGTAGTAGAATATTTGAATTATTCTTTCTATAAATAAAACCAAAAGAAGTTTAGTTAAAATTATATGGAAAAAAATGGCTCACAGGTTATTTTGGAAGAGGCAAATAAAGGAATTGAAAGAGTTTTATTGTTCATCCAAAGGTCACAGGAAATATAATTTCATTGAACATTTGATCATCTGGTATTATACTGTTTCTAATGAATAAGTATAAAAGATCACTACAAAAAATAATGGCTAATTACAAATCAACATCTGTTGCATAAAGTAAAATGGTAGAAAAATTCTCCTGATATTATTCTCTTGATGAAATCCTATAAATTAATTCAACATGTAATTTGATACTCAATAACTTCAGTGCAAAGGTAAGTACAGTGAGAAATTGACTGGAATTTGTAGACTTGGAATAAGAAATGAGAAAAGCCAGAGACTCATAGACTATACAGAAACTTCATACCCATCTTTCATCAATACTTCCTTTAAGAAAAGACATAAAAGGTATTGGATTCATCAAGCATGGAATAACATAATCCAAAATGAAGCTGATTATAACAACCAGGAAATGACTCATTACTGATGTGAAAGCCATTCCTGAATGCATTTTCTGTGTATAATAAGACAACTCACTTGTTAAAGTAAAGATCCAAATTACCACAAAGCTAGAAGAATGAAAATTTTAAAAAGATATTTGGTACAATTAAAGCAACTCCATCCTGACTCATTTAATCAAGTTATTGATGATGAAATTGTGATACCAACATGAGAAGACATAGAAATAGATGATAATATTTTCATACAGTAGTTTAACAGACAGCAATTGCCATGACTAATAGAATAAATCTAACTTAAAACTGTTTTTAATAAGATTTCTGACTTACGAGGCAAAAGGATATATTAGGCAAGAGCAATATATAAAAGAGAACAAAGACAGGAAAAGGCAGCTTTAAAGACCCTTTAAATGAAAGTTGAAGCCATGCTAAAAGTGACACAAATGTAAGACATTGAGGAACTCATTGACAAGATAGCTAAATGAGAGAGAGTTTCTAAAGCCATAGAGAAGTTGTTGGAACTTATCAGTACTGAGGAAAAACAAACAATGAATGAAAGAACATCAAAAATTACCAACATATACTTACCTATTACCTATTTGCCTACTCCTTTATAACATTTTTATAAGTATAATATTTATATGAAATAAGTGTTCTCAATGAGGGTATTGCTGGGGAATAACCTGGCTTCTGTGAGAGATTTTCTACAATAGACCACATCTTACTATTGCACAATTTACTGAAAAGTATAGGGAGTATAAGATTATGGATTTTTTATTTTGTTTTATTTGTTGACTATATAAAAACAAGGGATTTAAGAAAGTATAATATCACCACTAGAGATTCTTTTCCAACAGGATGACTCCCATCCATATATATGAATTATTCAAGATTAATTAAAAAGCGTAACAACAGAGATAACCTTCAGTCGTCATCAACATTAGATGAGAACTAAAACAGAAAGCTGTTTGTCAACAAAGCTGTCATAGAAGAATTACATCAGAATCCAAATGAAAGAGAGATTTCCTACAAATTCCCTATAAAAGATCTGTTCATGGAAACATTGTGCTAGTAGCAGCAAATACCAGAATATTGGAGGATCTTCTGAAAGAGAACTATAACTACTTAACATAGTTTGTTCTAACTAACCATATAAAAACCAAATGGATAATGCCTTTTGTTCAGATGAAGACATTCACACACCATACACACACACACACCACACACACACACACACACACACACACACACACACACACACACACACACACATATATATATATATATATATATATATATATATATATATATATATATATATATATACACAATTCATGCATATATATGCATATATACACATGGTATACCTACATGTACATGTTACCTTCTTTGGAGGCAATAAAATATAGGGTGAAAAACTACCCCCAAAAAACAAACAACCTCTCCCAAAAAACTTCCAGTGGATACCTATATAGGGATATGGATTACATTGTAATTTCATTAATATAGGATAGTGATTAGTATATTCATCAGTATAGGATATCCTAATTATATAATATTACATATTATATCCTATCTAATTAGATATCCTAATACAAATTGGCATGTTCTTTGCAATTTCTCACCTTGTCAATAAAGTAAGATTAAATAACTTGCCTAGGGTAGCATAGTCAGGCTATGACAGAGAATCTGTGTCTTCCTGGCTTTAAGACTAGCTCTCTATCCATTTACCAACATATAGTGCTATCTCTGATATATATAGATAAAGGCAGAAATAGAGAAATATATATACATGTGTCTAAATTTTTGTGACACATGTCTATATCTCTATGTGTGATAAACATACAGACATATAGACAGATGTCTATAAATGTATATCCATGTGACATATTTGGATATGTATATCTCTATCTCTATATGCACATATACACAAATACTTACACACATTTACATATATATTTGCCAGACATTGTGAAGATACAATAAATTGGGTCCAGAGCTTAAAAAAAAAAATAAAGGAGGATATTCTCTAGTTTTGTTGTCTTCAGGAAATTGCAAAGCTTTTTTAATGAGGGCAAACTTGCCACAGAAACAAAGGCACATCTTTTTAATACCAATATTCTACTGTTATTGTTGTCTGGCTGTGAGTCATGAGCTACAAGTCTCTGAAGAATTAAAAATGAATATTACTCAGAGGTCAATGAAGAGGTACATGGTGGGTGTAAGTAGGCTGCAGCATGTAATAAATAAAGAGTAAAATAAAACATGCACCAAAGCCATGGAAGATTGAAAAAGATGGGCTAGTCATGTGATAAGAGCAAAAAATAATTGGTGGGCAGTCAGAAGGTCCCCAAGGCAATTTTACAATATCAAGAGCAAGTAAGGAAGGCTCACTAAGGGTACTGGCAATGCAGAACTTAAAAGAATCACATAGGATAAGGCAGGCAGGCTGTGATGATTCACTGACAAAGAGGGTCATACCAATTAGATCAGGATTTGATTGCATATTTGAGCAGATACTATAACCTCTATATATGACATTTTGCATATATATATATATATATGCATACATATAGTTAACTCATTTGAGCTTCACATTAATGTTACAAGGTAGGAAGAAACAGGTATTTTATTATTACCATTTATAAATGAAAAATTGAGGCTCTAGGACTTAAAATGGTTTGCTAAAAGTCATGCTGGAGTAAATGGCAGAGATGGTAGTACATTCCAGGCTTTCTGATTTCTACTTCACTGTCCATCCCTTATATCTATGCCTAATACCCCCTGTCCCCAAATGGGAGAAAAATGGAGGACTCTATGATAATGATCTTTCAGATGCCAACTAACCAACATAGCCTTGAGTGGGATATTGACCTGGCTGGACAACCTGTGGTCTTTTCCTTGGCCTGAATCTTTTCTATAGCTGACTTACCTTTTTACTTCATTTAGTTTTTAGAAACTCCTGAGTGTCATGCAGCTGCTAGTTTTCAAGGAAAAAAATCTTCTGAGATTATAATCAGCTAAATATTGCATTGTCTTTGAAAGATTCTTCTATGTTATAACATTTTCAATACCTTTTCATTTCTAGGCAAGCCATGTAGTGTTGATTTACTCTTGCTTTGCCTTTGCCTAAGGAAATTGAAAATAAACTTTAATTTCCTAGTTGAGGGTTGTTGGGGGTTTGGGTTTGTAGAGAGAGGAGTAATTGCTATTTGATGGAATTAGAGAATATTAGGAGGGTTTCTGAAGTTAGTGAAGTTGCACTGTAATTGATTGCTTGTCTGTAAATTTGGAGATTGTCCCAGTGAATAGAGGTTATGTCAACATCTGTGTTCTGTTCAATACTATCTTGATCTGTCGATCAGTATTAGTAACCATATTCAAACATGTCAGAATTCAGAGTTACTGAGCCACAACTCCATTAAAATGTTGAGGTAGGAACAACTACCTCATAGATGGGCCTCATCAAATAGAACCTATCACTTGTTATTCAGGTCAAGTTAGTAAGCATTCAAATGCCTATCATGTGCCCAGGCACTGTGAAGAACAAAGGAAGGCAAAATCAGTTCTTGCCCTCAAGGAGTTTACAATCTCTGTCTCCACTGAGAACATGAAAACAAGTAGGCACAAACAAGATAGACACAGATAGATTGGAGACAATCTCAGAGGGAAAGTACTACTCTTAAAGGGTCCCATGAAAGGTTTTTCCCACAAAGTAGGGTTTTAGCTGAGATTTGAAAAAAGCCAAGGAAACCAAAGGGTAGAAATAAAGATGGAGAGAATTCTAGGCATGGGGGACATTCATTAAAAACACAGTACAGAAATGGAGTATCTTATTTAAAGAGCAGCAAAGAGGTCAGTGTCACGGACCTCTTCCTTCCATAGAAGGAAATGAGGGTAAAAAGTCTGGAAAGGTCAGAGGGTACTAGCTTCTCAAAGGCTTAACAGCCAAATAGAGGATTGTTTTAATTTGATGCTAAAAGCAACCAGGTAGCCACTGGTATTTTTTGAATAGAGGAGTAACATGGTCAGACCTGCTCTTAAAGAAGATCACTCTAATAGTTAAGTGGAATATAGCCTAAAGTAGAGAAAGACCTGAAAAGGGTAGACTAACCAGCAAGCTCTTGTAATAGTTTAAGTGTGTCTATACCCAGAAGTGGCAATGATCAGAGGAAATATATTACAAAAATATTGTAAAAAGTAGATTGGACAAGATTTACTAACATATAAGATATTGGCATAGGAGTGAGGAATAAAAAAATCACTGCTAGGTAGTGAGCCTGGGTTACTTAGAAGGGTGGTGACATGACATCTTCAACAGTAAACATTTAGGAACAAGGATGTGCTTTAGGGGAAAATAATAACTTCAATTTGAGACGTGTAAGATGCCTATAGGACATCAAGTTAGAAATGACCAATTAGTAGTAGTTGGATGTGTGAGTCTAGAAATCAGGAGAGATTAAGGCAAGATAAATGGATTTGAAAATCTGCTGTATAGAAATAATTGGATTGATGAGAGCTAATGAGATCATCAACTGACAAAGGATTTAGGAAAAAGCCTTGAGAATACAGTTATCAGGAATATTCTCTCTGAAGGCACAACAAAAGAGACTAAAAAGTAATCAGACAAGAGGAAAGATGCACATGAAGCACAAAAATCTAGATAGAAGAGAGGGACAAGCAGAAGAGGATAAGCAACAATATAAAGACTGCAAAAATAATGAAGACGATTGAGGAAAGGTCTTTAGAATTGTCAAGTTTGGAGTTGGGAATTTTCGAGAGAGCAGTTTCAGTTGAATGATGAAGCAAAAAACCATCTTGCAGAAAAATAAGAAAAAATGAGAGGAAGAGAAGTGGAGGCACAGGTTGTAGGTAGCCTTCTGAAGTTTAGTCATAAAAAGGAGGAGAGATAGTTATCAAGGATGAGGGACCATGTGAGATAGGAGTCAGTGAAGCAATCACCAGACAGGGAAAAACTGAAGATTAATGAAAGAGTAGACTTGATAGCACAGGTGACCTGCAGAAGCGGTTAAGATAGTATGGATTCACTTTTGTATGCAGAAGTTTTTCCCTTAACAAAGAGAAGGACCCTCTCCTCATGGGAGATCAAAGAGGCAATGGCAGAATTTCACATCTGAGTGATATGAGATGAGGAAGAGGGCCAAGAGGAAGTTTTCAGTGAATAGCCTCATTTTGGGGGATGATATTCAAGAATGTCTTATGAGATATCCACCATCAAGGTCTACCTTCATTTAGTTTCCCTCCCCCAATTTTCCCATTCATGTGTCCACTTTGGCTTAGTCTTGCTGTCACAAAATCACATGGTTGCAAAGCTAGAAGGGATTTGAGAGATCGTCTAGAAAAACAATCCTTATCCTAATTTGTGCGATGAACCCTTTTAATTAGCAATCTGATGTTATTATGCAAAAAGAATGTAATAAGTGCAGAGAAACATGGAAAGGTCATATGAACTGATACAGAGTAAAAGGAAATAATGACTACAACAATGGAAAGAAAAAAAAATTAATCAATCTGACCTCAATGCAAATGTTATGAAATTATGAAGGACAATTATGACACAAAAGAAGAAATGTAAGAAGATACTCCACACACCCATGGCAGCTGTGGGAGATTCACAAATACTGTACATTGCGTATATTGGAAGGCTTTTTCAACATTTTGATCAATTGAGCTGTTTTTTCCCCTCTTCTTTTTTGTCTTTTAAAACTGATATTTGTTATATACAGTGACTACCTGGGAAGAGAAGGTAGATGGATATTGGAGGAAATTATGGGGATGTACAAAAGACTAATAAAAAGCATAAAATTTAAAAACTCATTTTAAAATTTCAGAAATAAAATAGGGGTAAGATGTGGGGAAGAATAGCATTATCTCCATGCAAGGAAATTCAGGTTCCAGGGGTAGAAAGCATTTGAATAAAGATTAACAGAGGTAGAAACTGAAGCAATATTGTAATCCAAGTATAATAGTGAACACAAAGACAAAATAGAGTGACTAGCTTGGGAAATAAATCATAACCCTGTCACTTTTACATGATGCAATAGTGATGGGTAACTTCCATTATCTTCTAGAGCTCTCTGCCAAAAGCAAAGCAGCTAATAGCTGACCTTAATGATAATTTTATTCTTTAAAGGTAGAGGAACAAATGAGGAGAAATTCTGTTATGGAACTGATTTTCATCAATAATGAGGAATTGGCTTCTGGGATAAAACATGACAGGTTCCTTGGGAGAGAGTTATAATTTCATTTAAGAATTTATGATAGAGGTGAGGAAGTCAAGAATTGTATTACATATTTTGGAAAAACAGATATTGAAGAGCTCAGAAAAAATATAGTCAGGATTCCATAAATTAAATTTCTAAGGGACTTCAATCCAGCACTAAGAGCAAACCCTCAGGGATGAAAGTTTGGAAATATAATTAGAAACAACTTCCACAAAGAGAAGAAAAGTGGAATTGTCTATTGAAAATGATGTGGATGCACAAGGAACTCACCAACATTATTTTTAAATAATGTACAAAAGATAGAAGCAACAAAGAATCACAGAATATGGGAATGAATGAAAGGGTTTTCAGTAGTCTTGCAACTAGTTCAATTCATACCAGAAAGGAATGTTCACTATAACATGACCAATATATGATCATCCAGTTCGTGCTTGAAGATCTCTGAGGAGAGAGAATCTATCAACTCTCAAAATAGGCTATTCTGAGAAAGGAAAATCCATCACTTTTCAAGGCAGGCCATTCCACTATTGAACTGAACTAAGAGTTCAGAAATTTTTCTGAACATTGAGCACAAATTTACTGCTTTGCAATTTCCATATACTGCTACTGATTCTGCCTTCTGGGGACAAAACAGCAAATTTAGTTCCTTCTCTCTATGATAGTCTTTCAAATACTTGAGGACTATCATGTCACTTCTCATTCTACTCTTCTATAGGCTAAATATATCTGGTTTTTTCAATATGACCTCACATTATGTAGTTTCAAGGCCCTTCACCAGCTCAGTTGTTGTCTTTCCAACACTGTTCTATTAAGCAGCTGTAACTGAACATAGTCAATAGATGTAACTAGATAACTGGGTTTCTGCTTGTAGAAATCACCTTGTGTTCCTGGCCGGAATCAGTACCAGATAAATTCTGACAAAAGCAGATAGAAAACAATGGGACTATTACTCCCCTATTCCTCAAAGCTATCTCCCTTTACATTTCTCACATTAGCTCTTCTTATCTACCATAACACTCCTAATTCAATTCTTCTACAAACTAAATATTTTTGATTTTTTTCAACTAATATAAATTTATAATAGTTTCTGACTCATAATTCTCTTCATCTTCAGTTCACATATCAGCTTGTCAATAGTCCTCCTTATATTCATCAAGGTCATAGAAAAGGTGACTGGAAATCATGTTAAAGGATAGATTCAAATTCTCCCTCCCCTTCATTTCTCTAGTCCTCAATGTCCTTATCTGTAAGAGCATTCCTGGATGGGCTATGTGCCATTCTAGCAGAATCATCCTGATTTGTAAAACTGGACAATGGTATTTCAGATGAGTTCTAGCCAGGAGAGATCATAGCAAAAACCATCCTCTGCCTCTTTTTAGATAAAATACCTTTCTTAATGCAGCTTAGAGGAGCAATAGTCTCTCTGGCTACCATGTCACACTACTGATTCACACTGGATTTGTAATATCCTGAAATGTCAAGATTTTTTTTTCTCACACTGGAATTGATGCCTAGTCATAATATCCCCATCTTGCACTTGTGAAGTTAACTTTTGGACCTGTTAATATTTATATTTACCTCTATTAAATTTCATTTTGTTCAATTAAATTCATCTTTCCAGACTATTAAGATTTTTTGGACCATCACTTTGCCATTTGAAGGTTAACTATCCCACCTAGCTTCATATCATTTGTAGATCTGACAAGCACATCATTTATGTTGAATATCACAGGGTCAAAAGCAGACCCCTGTACTCTCTAGAGATTTTCTTTTAAGCCATCAATGGCAACACTTTGATTCTAGGCAAAACTAGTTCTGAGCTTTGGGTGTGCTGAAGCTAACTCCAAATGCTTGCAAGAATTTATTGTTAAATTTTCAGGATAAATATTAATACCTCAAATATCAATAAATGTTGCAAGTTGAGGCTTGATTTATTATTTTGTTGATTTCTATATTTAAGTGATAATGCAGATTAAATATTGCAGATTAAACTTTAAAACTGTATCATGTTTTCACAGAGCCAGTTGTTAAATATTTACCAGCACAACCCCGGATAATAGTCATAAAAAATTCGTGTCACTAGTTAAATGGCATGTATTTGGGGAAAGCTAGTTCTTAAACATTGTCATCATGTCCTTAAACTTATTTTCCTATAATCTAGACCATATTTTCTAATGTTGCCTGAAAGATTAACATGAGAAGCAAATATTTTGCTGAAATCTAATTGTACTGTGTTCTTAGCTTTCTTTTGCTCAATTAGTTTAATTATGCCATAAAGAAAGAAAGAAAATGAGCCTATTTTGCTCTAATCTATTCTTGACAGGGAAGCTAGGTACCATAGTGTATAGAGTATTTGACCTAGAGTCAATATATATTACCAGCATACCCCTGGAAAGAATATACCTAATAAGGAAGACTCAATAAAAATGTATTTTCCTGGAGGTTTGATAATCTCTTCATGTAGGTTTTAAATTGAAAAGGAAGGTTTGTGAAAAAGCTAGATAACACAATGAATAGAACACTGGCCCTAGAGTTAAGAGAATCTAAGCTTCAGATACTTCTTAACTATGTGACCCTGGGCAAGTTATTTAACCCCAATTGCCTTATAAAAACAAACCAAATAAGTATTTTAGGGAAAAAAGGAAGGGTTCTTAAGTTCAAATCTGGCCTCAAATATGTATTAACTGTAACCCTGGACAAATAACTTAACCCTGTTTGCCTCAATTTCCTCATCTGTAAAATGTTCTGGAAAAGGAAATGATAACCTTCTCTAGTGTCTTTTCCAAGAAAACTGAATGGGGTCATAAAAAAGTAAGACATGATTAGAAATAACTGAACAACAAGAAATTCTTGATAAATCCATGCTAACTTTTGGTGATTGCTGCTTCCTTTGCTTTTGTTTATGAACTCTCTTCTTAATAATTTTTTTTCAAGTAGGCAAATAGGACTAACTGGCATATATTTTTCAGGCTCCATCCTCTTCACTTTGGGGAAAAGGAGGGCAAGACTATACCTTCTCCAATTTGTAGCCACTCTTTCATCCTCCAAGAACTTTCAAAGATCACTGACAACAACTCAGCAATCAAGGAGCTAATCAGAGCCTAGTGATGAGCTCATTGAAAGGCAACTTGCTGCTGCCTTATCATCATCACTTTACTAACCTGGTTGTATACATCTTACTAATCATTTTGTTCTATCCTCTCCATTCAAAAAAAAAAAATCATTCTCCTTGGAAGAGAAAAATAGAGGAAAATGAATTGGATGGTTCAGACTTCTCACTATCACTTATTATCATCATCCCTTTTGTGTTCATCCTCAGTAACTTGCCCTTTCTTCAATCTTCTATATGAGTATTTTTAAAAGTCTGAAGTGGTTGCTAAGTTCCTTATACAACCAGAGTATCTTTAGCTTTTCTTCTTTTCCTCCTCATTGAATTCATTTCTATTACTTTCTTTAGAATTTCAATTTTGAGAGCTTATCATTCTTCTGAAGCCAACTTCTCCCTGTGAAATATCCTGCCATTGGATCTGCCCAAGCCTTTCTCTGAATCCTTACAAAACTGCTCCCCCTCAAGTCAAAAAAGAGTACATCAGGGTACTTTCAGCTTCCCTTTCCTCCTCTTTCAATGATGTTTCCATAATTTCTACTTCAGCAAATAGTTTCTCCAGCTTGGTCAAAATTTGGTCTAAGTTAAAAGAACAATTTCTATAGTCTCTTCCTTCACTTTTTGAAGTATGAAATTCTTCTTAAGATGAAATTTATAATTCTCTATAACTCTGCCTCTGGCACATGAGAATTCCAGTAATGGGTTCACATAGTTGAAGTTCTCTATCAGTACAATATTATGTTTTTTTGTACTGGGTTTATATTCTGTTGTCTAAACTTCTTTTGCCTCATATATTCCTTCCAAAATCTAGTTTCTGTTTCTCCCTCCACTGATCTTCATTATTAAGCTCCTGTTTACCATTTCCCCAGACTCAGTTCCTCGGCCTCCTGGATTCTTGAAAAATTCTTCATAATAGTATATCTACTTAATATGTCATGCTAATATGTTTTTTAAAATATGTCATGCTATTCTACCAATTCATTTGTTTCCTCTGTTCTCTTGAAACATACCCCCTCAGAACCATATTTTAGACATGGATCCCATCATACTATGCCTTAGTAATATCTACAAGGTAAAATTTGCCTCATCACATTTGTCTCTGTAATTTACCCTATTTATTAGTCATACTTGTACATTTTACATAGACATCTGATGCTATGAATTTTATTCTTGGCATTCATTATATGTTGTCTGTCATGAAGCATCTCTATTGCTATGCTCTATCCTATGTTATATGTGTTTCTTTTGTTATACCTGCAAATCATTATGGTACTAGGCTTGTCACAACCATGTGGCCAGTTTTCTCCTTTTCCCTTCCTTTTCAATATGAAATATACATGATTGAGATTATCAAAATTCTAGAAAAATACATTTTTATTCAACTTTCCTTATTAGATAAAATCCTATCAGGAATATGCTGGTTAATAATTAAGAATAGATTCTCTGAGGGAAAAAATGTTTGCACGACACACTTTTAATTTTAATCTGCATTTTTAATATTTTCTGCATCATTTTCTTAAGTCTAAAAATTAAAAAGATAATAAATCAAGCCCTGATTTGTAGTATTTGTCTATTTCCAAAATATAAAAGTTCATGCTGAAAATTTAAAAATCAGTCCTTGTTTTTTATAACAATTTATAACAATCAGCCAATTAGAGCTGACTCCAATGTACTTTTAATTCCACCCCTGTTTTTCCTGGCCCTTTTTAGTGTCCATTATTATTATTTATTTTTTAAAGTTATGTTACAGAAATCTAACCATGTCCTCAGACATCACCTTCTTAGCTAGCTGATCACTTACTTTCCAAATTGATCTCTTTCCTTGGATGCTAATAGAGATGATAAAAACCACCTTTTCCTCCTAAGATCTTCAATTTGAAGGACTGAACTGCATAAACCTTAGCAATATTTTATAGATCCCTTTTGTGATATTATTATACAAATCTTCAGAAATGGGTTAATAATCAATATGTTGGCTAAATCTTTTTATATTAGAAATTTTTGTCATGACTGGAATGCATGACCCAAGAAAATAATCAATTTCTTTTATTTTTGTCATGTTAAGAAATAATTTTCCAATGATGGAATATCCCAATTATAGAATACTAACCATCACAAAGAATCGCCAATCCTTACTCTATCAGTGGAGATTTGTATAATTATCTGCAATTCAAACTCTTAAGTAGTTCTCTTTTCATTCCCTATGTCATATTTTTCTGCCTTCAAATCTCTTTAATCAGATCACAATTCCCTTCTGTAGCTTCATATCTTTTTATCCCTTCTTTTTGGTTTTTCTTCTAAAAGTTCTTAGTTCATTCTTTCAAGAAACACTTCATCTCTTGGGTAACCTGGACAGTAGAGATAAACCAACCCAGCCTTTTTACTTTCTCCATTAACTTCAGACCATCTTGGACTCAATACATATATGAGTAATATTTGATACTAGCAAAAACACAAACACAGCAATATTCTATGTCTCTACAAATTTTTTCTTCTCTTTCATAGTTGTTTAAGGGGAGATTCACAGTCTTTTGTCTTCTTTTAGTAATTCTTGTGGTGAACTTTTTTGTTGGCTGACTGCTTAATTTGCTTTATATCGTTGGATTCTGCTCAGAGTCTTCTAAGGGAAGCTTAATTTATTTAGTCTATACTCTTATAGTAATGCAACCCAATCTTCTCAGCTCTTTTTAGTTGGTAGTTAATATATTCCTATCATGCCCTAATATAGAAAAAAAAGTTGATTTCTACAAGTAGAAAACCAACTTTTTAAGTAGATTACTTATTTTATTTCTAAATTTTTGCCAGTGTCCAGTTATCTCCCTATACTTCAGTTCAGCTCAACATTTATTAAGGAGCTACTAGGTATCTATATCCCATAGAGATAATAAAAAAAGTAAAAGGACCTACATGTGCAAAAATATTTGAAGCAACATTTTTTTGTAGTGGAAAGGAACTAGAAATTGAGTGGATGCCCATCAGTTGGAGAATGGCTGAAAAAGTTATAGTATATAAAGGTAATGGAATATTATTTTTATATAAAAAATGATGAGCAGGCTGATTGCAAAAATAAGCCTGAAAAGACTTATATGAACTGATGTGAAGTAAACAAAGCTTTGTATGCAGTAATAACAAGATTATGTAATGATCAACTGTGATGGATTTGGTTCTCAATAATTCAGTGATTCATAGACTTAAGATGGAAAATGCCAATCATTTCCAGAAAGAGATCAAAGCATAGTATTTTCACTGTTTTTTTTTGGGGGGGTTGTTTGTTTTCCCTTTTAGTCTGATTTTTTTTTCTTGCACAACATGACAAATATGGAAATAGGTTTAAAAGGAAGGTTTAAAAGGACTGCAAATATTTAACCTATGTTAGATTGCTAGCTATCTTAGAAAAAGGGGAGATAATGAAGTGAGGGAAGAAAATTTAGAACACAAAATTTTACAAAAATGTATGTTGAAAATTATCTTTATGTGTATTTGGAAAAATAAAATACTATTGGAAGAAAAAAAGAACCTACTAGGTACAAGGCATATATAATATATAGAATGCTGGGAAGCATTAATAAATTCCACGGAAGACCTGGGTTCCAACCCAACCTTTAATTGTGTAACTAGCTGCCTAAAACAACTCCCTAAAAATTATCTACTAAGTCACAGAGACTTGAGATCTACAATTGGTGATCTACACCAGGAGTTACTTAGCAAATGAAATCACAAAAGTTCTATGCTATGTGCTGAGGACATAGTGATCCAGAGAATCACATTAATGATTCCAAGTAAAATAGTATTAGTCTAAGTTAGCTTTTGTCTCTGTTGATCTTGGTAGTAATGCCCCACCAAGTTAATTCTTCCCCTCCCACTATTCTCTGACCAGGCTCTGACAATATATTTTTCATGTTATTCTTCAATTCCATCTACAACTTCCAATAGGCCTTAGAACCAGCAAAATCATGGTTAATTGCTTTTATGACTACACTAAATAGTCTTCAAACTTTTTAACTTCTGCTTAAATAAAAATCTTCTTTGACTGCAATAAACAAGGCCCTCTTTTCAGAGAGCAGAAACCTAGCTCTGAATCTGAAAAGCAATAAGAGCACATGAGTCAATATTTGTTAAAGATTTTAAACAATGTCTACTTTTGTCAATTGGAATTGCTCAGTGATGTCTAGAAAATAAATCAGCTGTGATATGATACAGACTCATGGAAATGACCCATAGAATCTATGTTCTTTTTGAGAAGAAAATATATTAACATGTACATAAATGCAGGCTGTAGGGAAGAGAACCATACCAATTTGGGTATGTCCTTTCCTTTCTCTGGCTCTCAGTTTCTTCATCTGGAGAATGAAAAGAATAGACTAGATGATTTTGACTGTCCTTTCCAACTCTGATAACCAATGTCTTCAAAATGATTTTTTAAAGTGAAAGTTTCAAGCATATCCATGAAAAAGTAAGTGATAGAATAAGGGACCTCTTGGAATACTTGGAGGGAAGAGACAGTTAAAGACAAGTTGCCTCCTTTTCAATATTTTACTTAAGATTGAGTTCTGTAACCAATCAGTGGGTAAACATTTATTAACTTCTTACTATGTGCCAGGCATTATGCAAAGTGCTGGAAATAATCCCTGCCTTTGAGGAATACACAACATAATGGAGAGACAACATGAAAACAACTATATACAAACTATGTTCAGGATAAATTGGAAATAATCAACAGAGGGTGTTTTTCAGTCATGTTGAACTATTTGTAACCCCATTGAGGTTTTCTGGGCAAGGATACTAGAGAATTTTGGCATTTCCTTCTCTGGCATTCATTTTGCACATGAGGAAACTGAGGCAGACAGGATTTAATGAGTTGCCCAAAGTCACATGGCTGATTGAGTGTCTGAAGCCAGATTTGAACTCATGAAGATAAATTTTCTTCACTTTATGTCCAGTGCCCTTTCCACTGAGCCACCAATCTATCCAAACTATAAGTAGTACAATAGTAGTTCAATTATCTCTGTGTTGTCTTGGAAGTTTTTAATTCTGTAAAATTGTCCTGTGAACAATTTTATGAAATTATAATAGAACTTCTGTTGTAAAAACCAAATTGACTTAATAAATTCTTATTTACACATCATATATGTTAATTTTGAACTGTGTATGCACTTGTATATTCTTAGTTTTTCAGCAAATAAAAACTTCATTATAAAATATAATCAACAGAGGGCACTAGAATTAAGGGGAATCAGGAGAGGCTTTCTATAGAAAGTGGGATCCTATCTACAGGTAGAAGGAAGCCAGAAACCAGACATCAAGAGGGAAAGCATTCCTGACATGGAGAACAACCAATACAAATTCCTAGAGATGGGAGACTTGGTGTCTTATTGGGGAACAGCAGAAAGGTCAGTGTCACTGGATCTTAGAGTATGTGAGGAAAAAGATGTAAGAAGTAAGATGAGAAGGTAACAGGTTAGGAATGCCAAACAAAGGATATTGTATTTGACCCTGGAAGTGAAAGGGAAAACTGCAGCTTTTTAAATTAAAGAGGTAACATTGTCACACTTATGTTTTAAGTTGATCACTTTGACAACTGAGTGGAAGATGTACTAGAGTAGAGAAAGGTGTGGCAAGCTGACCAACCAGTAAGTATGAGGTAAGAGTCTACATCAGGGTGATAATGTCAGAGTAAAGAATTACAACAATACCAGTATATTTATTCATTCTTCTATACATCTATTCAACAAACATTTAATGGTGATCAGCAGGATGATTTCAGAAAGATCTGGAGAGACTTACAAGAACGGAAGCTAAGTGAAGTGAGTAGAACCAAGAGACATTGCACACAACAACAAGAAGATTATACGATGATCGATTCTGATAGAAATGACTCTTCAACAGCGAGGTGATTCAGGTCAGTTCCAATGTCTTGTGATGGAGAAAATGATCAGCACCCAGAGAGAGGACTGCAGGGACTAAATGTGGATCACAATATAGTATTTTCAGTTTTTTTTTTTTGTTGTTGTTGTTAGCTTGCTTGTTTTTCCTTTCTCATTTTTCCCTTTTTAATCTGATTTTTCTTGTGCAGCAAGATAATTGTATAAATATGTTTACATATATTGGATTTAACATATTTTAGCATGTATAGCATATATCGGATTGCTTGCCATCTAGGGGAGAGAGTGGGGAGAATGCGGGGAAAATTTGGAACACAAGGCTATGCCAGGGTCAATGTTGAAAACTTATCTGTGCATATGTTTTGAAAATAAAAAGCTTTAATAAAAACCCAAATAATCATGGCCAATTAAACAAAAATTGCATATGTTTAACATATATTAGATTATTTGCCTTCTAATGAAGAGGATGGGAAGGAAGGGAGGGAGAAAATAATTAGAACATAAAATTTTGCAAAAGTGAATGTTAAAAACTATCTAAGCATATGTTTTAAAAATAAAAAGATAAAAAAAAACATTTACTGGATATTTAACATAGTATTAGCTGTTCTGAGTACTACAACCTCCCTGTCATTACCCTCACAAAGCTTATGATCTAGTACATTTCCTTGTGAATTTTTTTTCTACAACAAAAAGAATTTTAACATCCATCTGATATGAGTTGATGTTTAATTGAACAAAATTATAGTTCAACAGAAGAATCAAGTAAATTGTCTGAATTTTGTTTTCAGAGGATTTGACCTAGAAACCAGAATTGTAGAACTACAAGGACTTACTTATTTAATCATATAATCTGACCATTCGTTTCACATTCAAGAGGGCCCAGAGAAAGGGAATGATTTGCCTAAAGTCCAACAGTCAATTAAATGCAGAACTCAGACATGGAAACTAGGTTTCCTGATCAGAATCATAATTAGCAATTTTGGCACCTGGAAAAGTATCACAAAATGTATCCCAGAATAAATGGCACAAAATGCACCCTCCAATCATCATCTTTCAGACAAATTAATTTAAGGGGACTTCCAGACACAAAATCCCATGGGATAGGAAGAGTGACCCAGGAATGTCATCTAATAGCTTCCTAATTTAAGTAATTACTCTCACTAATTTGGCACTAAAATCACTTGTTTCTACCTGCTGAAGAAGTAAAAATGTTGTCAATGTCCTCTAAATTTCAGAGCCCTGGGCATAAGTCCCAGTCATCTTACCCTAATGTGGCTCTATTCCAGATTCCCAATCCAATGCTATTTCCATTATGACACTTTGCTTCTCAATTGTATATTAATTTAGTATTTACTCCCACCTGCAAAAGATTCAATGGCATGAGAATAGGAAGGAATACAGAGATGATATGACTATTTCATTTTACTTTCTGTTTTCCCCTGTCCCTCAGCTGAAACTTATTTGTGCTTTTTTGGGTTTTATTGTTGACAGCTTCCATTATTCTTGATGAGGTCGTGAGAAAATTCACCTAGCTCTTTTTTTAGCCTTGCCTCAATACTCTGCTTTTATGTCCTTAGACAAGGGTTAGGGCCAAAATTCAAGTTACTATTATTCATCTCACTATTGTTTGAAAAGGTAAATCGCTTGGTTCTGAGTTCTCTTGTATGTCCTGTATATATTTTTATCTCTCCAAGGCTGTCACTGTTAGAGTTCTGGTATCATGCTCACAGAATCACTGCTTATGAATATTTACCAGACACAGCTGCCTAATCCTCTTACTCTGCAACACATTTTAGTCGCTAGCTACAGCATAACTACACAGTGTGGTAACTATGTACTTTAGAGCCTATGATCTTAGCATTTCATTTTATATTTGGAAAGGAGACCAAATAATGATCAGCTTGTAAAAATGAAATGTCCAAATTTGATTTCAGTCCCACAGTGGTCCTGCTCCTCGGATTACAGTGATTGTGCAATAAATGAAATGCAGGTCACTGATGAGATTGGGAAGTTCAAGGATGAAGGTTCTTAGCAGTTTGAGGTGGTGGGGAGTGAAGCTGTTCCACATAACCCTGACTGTTGCCATTACTATGGAAAGGAATATCCAGATGAACTTCCATTTGACACTCTCCCTTTCTCCCAGATTCTTTCCTCTTCTTCATCTTCTATATACAATAAGTCACCAAGTCTTATGAATCCTCTTTTCAAAATATCTCTTACTGTATCATAAATACAAAAATATTTATGGCTTCTCTTTTTGTAGTAGTAAAAGAGAAGTAGAGTAAAAGAGAAAGGAAAATGAGTGTCCATCAGTTGGGGGATAGTTGCAGTAGATGATGTAGGACAGCTAATTAGTGCAGTGGATAGAGCAACAGGCCTGAAGTCAGGAAAACTCATCTTGACTTTAAATCTGGCCTTACATACTTACTAGTGATGTGATCCTAGCCAAGTCACATAACCCTATTTACCTCAATTTCCTTACCTTGAGTTGAAAAAGGAAATGGCGGACTATTCTAGTATCTTGGCAAGAAAACCCCAAATAGGATCATGAAGAATTGGACATGACTAAACAAGAAGAAAGTACTGAAGAAACCAATGAGAAAGTTTATAATGTATGTACATCCATCAATTGATTAATTAACATATATTTATTAAGTACCTACCATGCCAGGCATTGTGCTAAGCATTGTATTGTCAGGTAAGAACTTCCTTTCCTTACCCCTAATTGTTGACAGCATAGTGGAATGGAAATAACATAACAACAAGAAGCAGTAGATGAATGCAATAAAATGTGTTATTGTGACATAAGAAATGACAAATACAAAGAATTCAGAGAGACTTAAGAAGACTTCAATGAACTGCTGTAGATCACAGGAATCAGAATCAAGAGAACAATTTGTCAGATGATCACAATAATACAAAGGGAAAAAAATCACTGAGAGTTCTCATTACTCTGATCCTTGAAATATTTGATTGTGACTTTGGAGCCATGGTAGTGAAATATTCCTCTCATCTCTCAATAGAGAAGTGAATATGGAATGAGGCATAAACTTTTAGACATAGACAATGTATTGATTTGTTCTCCTTGCTGTACTTATTTGTGAAAAGGAAGCATTCTATGATAGCCACTCACTAGGAAGAGATAACAATATAAAAAAGGAAAAAAGAAAAATATGTCTTTAAAACCAAAATATATCCTGCTATCCATTTTTGGTGTCACTGCTCTTTGAAATCTCTCCCCATGTCCTTTGGATTCTGTCTTATTCATTACAGACTTTATCATGTCTTTCAGAAATCAATAAGGATTTCTTATTGTCAATTAGATGAAGCCCATTGTTCTCATCATGGCATTCACTAATGGAACTTCTCTATCAAATTGTTCTATCCTACCTGTTCAATCTTAACTTGCACTACTTCATAGATTCAATCTTCTACTCTAATAAAAACAGTGTGTTTTCTGAACTGGTGAAGAAGAAAGTATACAGAATCAGGAAAATAATATTTAAGATGTTGATAACATAAATAAAAAATACTAAAACAAAAGCAAATGCTATATTATTTTAATGGCTAATGTTCCCCCCCCCCAAAGAGATGAGGTAAGTACTTCCTACCTTTCCATAGAGAGATGGGGACTGTGGGTATGAAGCACAATATATGGGATCAGATTTGGTCACTTGTATTGGTCAGTTCTTCTTACTAGCTGTATGACCCTGAGAAAATCAGTTAATTACTGTTTGCCTCAGTTTCTTCAACTCATAAATAAGGGAATAATAATAGCACCTGTCTCCCAAGGTTGTTGTGAGAAGGATCCAATGAGATGATATTTATAGATTAATTAGCATAGTATCTGGCAAGCAGTAGTTGCTTTATAAATGTTTATTTATCAAGAAATAGGAACGAAGATTGGAAAGGCAGAATGGAATCATCTCTTGAATGACAGTTGAAGAATTTCAACTTTACTCTGGAGGCAATCATCAGACACTTAAAGAGTTTTTAGCCTTTCTTTTTAACAGAAAGACATAATGACATCCATGCAAAGGAAAGATTATGCTGTCATTGGAAGAAGGGATAGCTTGAAAGAGGAAGGACAGAGGCAGAGAAATCTTTAAGAGTAGCTAGTTAGGAGAAAAGCTATAAACTAGTATGGGCATGGTGGGAACAAAGAGAGATGGGAAAAGATGTGAGAGATGCTAAAGAGATGAAATTGAGAAGATTGATAATTGGTGGTTGTGAGAGATAAGGGAGAAGGAAGAGTCAAAGATAGCTGTTCTATCTCTTTAACATGGATGCTAAGAGATTTCTTGCTGTCATATGTCTAGAGTCACACTGTTAATAGTTATTACTTGACAGAAGACAGCAGAGAAAGTTGCAGCTAAACTGTTAGACTGTACTTCCCATTAAGGACCTATGTGAAATGAAAACAAAAAAATAAAATATAAAGTGCATACTCCCATCTTCTTTCCATCATATTTTGATTCTTTATGTATAGTTGTACCACAGGATTTATTGCTTAATATTGTAGATTTCTGTGTATATGTTATTTCCTTCCCCCTACCTTGAGACTACAAATTGCATAGTTATGTCAAGTCAAATCAAACCAACAAGTATTGACTATGTAAAAGTAATTTACTATGTGCCAGATCCTGTACTGAGAGCTGAGGATACAAACATAAGCAAAAAGAAAGATAGCCCCTGTATTCAAATTCTAATGAAGAGCAGAAGCAAAGAAAAGAGGCAAGGAAGGTTCACTCAGGGGATATACATGGTGGTAAAATCTGAAGACTCAAAATCCAAACCAAAGAGGAATGCAATATGGCTCGTCTGATCCCTTTTCCAAAGTGGAAAGTCTAGGAGAAACTTGCTGACAGAAAAGGAGAAAAGGATGCTCCAAAATTAAGCCAATAACAGGAATTGAGGGAACTTCAAAGTTATCTCAAGATATGTTGGCAAGAATCAAAGTAGAGGCCATTTCTTGACTATATTTTTTCTTTCTTTTCCCTATTTCTTCTCCCTCTTCAATGTAGCACAATAGAAGAATAGGAAGAAGACCATGACAATGAAGATGTTGACGATGAGGACCTCTGTTGTTGAATCCATTAATTAATCCTCTTGTTTGCTTCCTAGAGAGCCTAGCCCCGAACAAGGTATATGAAAACACATTCACACCAATAGTAATCATAAAATTATCTTAAGTTTGGCCCTGGAGACTTTTTGTGTGAATTACTGTCACCTATTAAAAATGAAATCCTAGATAATAAATTGTCCGAAGGGGCCCAGATGCCTTTAATCGTAATTTTCTCTTATCCCCCAAGTCTTCTGAGTTCTAATGAGTTCCAATTCACATCCTGAATGAATTATAGCTGTAGCAGTGTGTGCACTCAATGAAAATAAACTGAGAGGCTCATGTTTACGCAACTTCTTTAATTCAATCTCAATCCAAAAATAGCTTTACACTTTTACCCCAAAAGGAGAAGTGGATATTTATTAACCCTTTGTGCTCTAACAGAAACCCCTGGGGAAGTACATAGGTACATATGGGAATATTGTATATTCTTTCTTCAGTAACAGTTCCTATAGTATATAAACAGTAATAATGTATAAATAGAATTTTCTTAATCTTTCCTATTTTCTTATTAACTTACATTGCAATCTGGTATGTACTTTATATTTTATTTCTTTTGCTTTCATTTCCCATAGGTCATTAATAGGAAGTACTGTCTAACAGTTTAGCTGTAAGTTTCTCTGCTCTCTTCTCCTGTCAAGTAATAATAACCTATATACCAACTCAAAAGTCCAGGGGAAGCTCCAGTTTAAAGGAATCTTTTTTTCTAAAGCACAGACTCCTAGTGTAAAATGAATAATTGGCTCTTAATGGATGGAGTTTTCTTAAATTGAGAAAGTATGTGGTGAGTTTCCATTTCTATTTTCCCAGTATTCTTGTCTTTCATGAAAAGGGTCTTCTTAAAGTCTATGGAGTGGAAACATTAATTTTGGTCTGCACTGTTTTCTACATTTTCTTTTTAATGTTCACTTTTTTTTCCTCCATTCCTATTAGAAGAGGAAAAAGTCTCAATACTGGGTCACTTTGTGTATGTGAGAGAAAATGGTTCTGGTGTGACCCTGAGAATATGGGTATGAAAGGGCAAAGAGGAAGTTGAATTTGCAAATTGCAGCCTGGATCCATTTTGAATGAGCTGTGACAGGAGTAGTTCTTTTTATTTTGGAAGAGTCCAATTACTCTTTGCCCCTTCTTTTTCCTTAAATGTGTTTTTCAGTGATGGAAGTGAGGGGGGTGTGGGGAATGAAACTTCCCTTCCTGAAGGAAGAGAGGATTCATATCAATCAACTACAAAGAAAATTATATTTTTAAATCTAGCAATTCCCTATGCATTTCTGTCAAAGTAAGAAACCTTCTTTTCTGTATTTCCTGTCAATCAAAAGCTAAATTGCCATCAGATCACAGATGAAGAGATGGGAGAGACTTTAGAAGCCATACAATGCATCTCCTTCATTTTATAGATGAAGAATTAAGGCCCATGAAAGGTGAGAACTTTCCTAAGCTTACTTAGGTAATAAATGTGTAAGGCAGGATTTGAACCCAAGTCTTCTGATGCCAGAGTTAATGCTCTTTGCCCTGTATTATTCTGTCCCTCTTTGTTCATTTATTAATTTATTTATTACCCAGTTATATAAAGTCCAGTGCTAGGTACCGAGGTTACTAGAAAAATAAATAGCATGGCTCTTGCCTTCTTGGTCTATGGAATGTCTTACGATTTTAATTGGAGCCTGAACCATTGTTAGCAGATTTAATATCTCCCTTACTCTAGTTCACACTTCAGGAAGCTGGGAGGCAAAAAAAAAAAGGGGGGGGGGCTCACTTGAGAAGTTGATTAGAAAGGTCAGAGAAGAGATAATCAAGATTCTTTGAGGAACTGAAGCTAAACCTTTAGGTGGCAGTCTTAAGACAAATAATTTTATTGTCAAAGGGAAACACTAAAGTATCATTTTTGTCCACATTTTCTCCCATTTGGAACTTCCAGGTAGGTATGCCTGGTCTTAGAGGAGGAGAAAAGGTATGGGTTGTGGGGTTCCCCCACCTACATAATTCTTCAGCTTCTTTTTTCCTAACCATGCCTGGTTCCCCTCAAAAGAAAGGGAAAGGATGACAGGTTTAGGTGATAGTTTTGAAATTAAAAGAGCTGGGGAAGTTCCCCTGACTCAAAGCCAGAGACTAGTAGATATTAGTGACCAAGGGAGACTTTTGCCAAGAGTCCCTCAAGTTGGCAAGAAGACATGTGACTATAAGATGGAACATTTCAATCAAGTTCTCCCAGCCTCACTTTGCATTCACCCTGCACTATCACCCTCCATAAGACAATGTCATAATATCTACTTGGTTTTGCAACTTACTTCAGATAGCTAATTTCCTAAGATTATTGTACCAATTTGTATCTGACACAGGAAACATATATCCCTGAAGATAATTAATATCGATTGATTAATCAGTTTGTTAATCAAATAGCAAAATGTTTATTAGGCTTCTACTATGTACTTTATTAGGATAAAGAATACAAAGAAAAAATAGGACATGTTTTCTGTTCCCAAAAAACTTAAAGTCTAGTCTAATTGTAATGACAATGTGGTAGAAAGAGTCATAAATTTAGAATAAGAAGACCTGAGCTCCAACTCTTGTTCTCCTTGCAATTTATACAATACTAGACAACTCAATATATCTTTGTAGGCCTTGGCTTCCTCTGTTTGATGAAAGGATTGAACTAGATGAACTTTAAGGTCCTTTTCAGATTTAAATCAATGAATTTATGATTTTGATTGCAATATTCATACACATCAATATATATTTTTGTGTATATGTTAATGGTATAAAATACATCTGTTACATGTAAGTGCATTTTAATTTGGGCTTAACTCAACAAAGGACATTCTATCCAGGTACCTGAATCTGAAGAATATATAAGTGCTGGCAGTCTTAGTGGTTATGCAATACATAATACCAGCAGTCACTTAGGGATAATGCCCAGCCCTATGGATCTCAGAAAGCTGCTACCCATACCCCAGTTCTGTCTCTTTATAAATGACTGCTGCCTACCTCGTTAGTTTAGTGGAATATGATCAGTATAAATGTATCCATTTAAAATCCCTGTATAACATTCAACTCATTGTGAGATTCTGACTTCTTTTCCCTGATTCATTTTCATTGAATGATATAATGAGATAGTCACACAAATATAGTTTGATCATATTTAGTTTGTTCTTTTTTTTCAATCAACTAGAATTTCTTAAGCATTTCCTATGTGCCAAACACTGTGCTAAATACCAGGGGTACATATAAAGACAAAAGTAACCCCTGTCCTCAAAAAGCTTATGTTCTAATGGGGAAGACATTATATTTATACATACATACACATATATAAGACACAAAATCAAATGGAAGATAATCTAAAAAAGGAGGAACTAGTATTAAGTAGTTCTAGAAAAGGCCTTCTTATAACCAAGGAAATAGAGAAAAATAAATAAAATCAACTATTTATCAACACATCCACCAGGTGGGCTGTGTGTCTGCAGCTTGTCCCATGCAGAGGCAACTTTTGACTAGTCTATACATACATATGGCCCAAACAGAGAAATCACTGGGCACAGTTTAGGTTCCCAAATTCAGTCACTCCCCCTGGGAAATGCAACTCTTTAAAATGTTAGATTTAGCAAAAATTCCCCAAAATTTCTCAATCAAACCTCTTAAAGAGTCTGTCAAGTCAGCTAGAGGATTCAAGAGTTAAAGGGCATATAAAGTGGGATGAGGTGGGGTGGGAGGGAGATTTTAGTAACTCCTGATCCTGCTTTCTTGCCCACACACAGCTCCCTGGCACACTCTTGTCTGCTCACCAGCCAAACTGGGTAGGCAAGGGCTCTCATTGATCTTTGCAATTTATTCATCACTAGGTGAACAGAGTATAGTTGGGGGCAGACTGGGCATGGAGACAAATTCCTTGGTTCACCATTGCAATCTTCTTCATTTCTTTCCTTCTCCCAAAATCTGAACAATGCCTGAGATAACTTCCTTGTGTCCCATCCCAACCCGAGGAAGTCTTAAACTCCTGACTTCTCAACCCATTCCAAGTCTCAGCAATGGAAGTTCTTCAGATAAGACCCCAAATGTATCAAACAATCAATCAACAAGCATTTATTAAGGGCCAACTATGTACCAGAATACAAAGAGAAAAATAAAAATATTCCCTGTCCATAAGGAGCTAATAGTTGGGGGAAATGGGCAACAAGCATATATATAAGTCTGTACAAAATAGATGTAAGGTGATTTGGGAAGAGAAAGCATCTTCAGTTGGGAAGGGATGAGGATGGTCCTTGTATAGAAGGCAGAGTGTAAAAATGGAGCATTATTTTTTTTATCCTAGGGAGACAGGAAAAATAATTAAGAATATAGGAAAGAGGCCAGCTAGGTGGTACAGTGGAGAGAGCACTGGTGCTGAAGTCAGAAGGACCTGAGTTCAAATCCAACCTCAGACATTTGACTCTTACTTATTAGCTCTGGATAAGTTGCAAGATTGACTCACAAAAAATAAACAAAAATCAAAACAATATAAGAGAAGTTTCAAGTGAATAGAATATTGCAGGAAGAGTTCAGATGAGAAGCGTGGGTGATGTCATTATGGTCTGGAGTGGTCTAAAAGGTTTTTTTGGGTGGGAATTGAGGTAGTATGTAAGCAATGCATAGAATTAAAATGGAGGATAGCAACATTCCTCTCCCAGAAATAAGTATTGTAAAAGATGCTTCTCTATTTGCTACCTCATTGGGAAAGGCATTGAGAAAATGATGGAGTCACACTGTGCAAAGGAAATTCAACTAAAATTGTTACAAGGAAATGAAGACAGATAGAATAGAGAGAATATCAAAAAAAATTTTTTATTAAGCTCACAAAAGAAAACAAAAACAGAAGGTGATACAAGAGTATTGTTGTTATTGGTTATTCAAGAATTTTCAGTTGTATTTGACTTTTTATGACCTCATTTGTCATTGTTTGGCAGAGATATTAGAGTGGTTTGCCATTTTTTTCTCCAAGAGCAGTTTTATAACTACTTAGTTATATTATGGGAGCAGCTAGGTAGCACAGTGGGTAGTGTTCCAGGCCTGGAGTTCAAGTCTGGACTTGGATACTTACTGGCTGTGTGATCTTGAACAAGTCACTTACCTCTGTGTGCCTCAATTTCCACATTTGTAAAATGAGCTGGAAAAGAAAATGCCAAATCATTCTAGTTTCTTTGATCAAATGAGGTTATAAGGCATTGGACACAACCGAAATGACAGAATGAAAAAGCCAAATTACATATCTATATCTATAACTATGTCTATATAATATAAACATGTTATCCATACCTATTCAAAAACAAAATAAAATAATCCAATTTTATAGCTTCTTATGCAATCTTTTTAAATTCTTGTTTGTATTTGTTGAATAAGTTCCCAATGGAAAGGAAAACTCAATTACTATTTTTTTTTTAAAACACAAGGGGGGGGGGGAACGAGTACCTCTAAAAGCTGCTGTAGGAACATAAGAAATTATTATTAATAAAATTACTTTTTTTCAGAAAAGTCTTTGCTTATTTGGGCGGGGGGGAGAAGGGTAGGAAGGGATGTTTTTTCAAGTTGTCAAATCCCTTTCTCTCACCCAGGCCTCTCAGGCCTGCTGTGGCAGAGCCGATGATTATATTAACGATAACTAAACTTCTGTGCAGGACCTGAAAATTTAATTTCCTTGTGTGAAGCTGTAAAGAACTGAGATTATTTAGGGCCAAGAATCCATGAACTTTCCCAGGAAAGCAGGAGAAAACACTAGATATGGGCATCTTCCTCTGTTTTTTTACAGACTAAAAAGATGCCAGGTCGCCTTCTCTGAATGTCACTCATGGGATCAACATTCTCAAGCCTTTTTTCTTCACACTGTCAGTCTCTGCTCCTCCCCTAAAAATACGTGTATATATATATAATATGTATATGCATGTGTGGGTACATAAACATATATGATCTAAATTCCTCTGTGAAATCATATAATTAAATCCAGTTGTCTGGTGTTTTCATTCTTATTTTTTAAAAGAAGAATTGCTCTCCTTCCGGCTCACTTAATAGTTTTAATTAATTTGCCCTCTAGATATGACAACTTGGACCAATCTTCTTGATTCCCCGAGCCTTTCTGATAAGAGAGAGAGAGAGAGAGAGAGAGAGAGAGAGAATATGTTAGAAATGAATGAACTTCATTGACAGAGGAATAGTCAACCAAATGGTGGAATATAATGGAATATTGTTGTGCATAAGAAACAAGAAATATGAATGTAGACAAGGATGAGAAGACATGAATGAAATCAAAGTGAAATAAGTGTGTGGGTGAGATCATCTGAATCAATTGATGAACTAACTATCCCAGTCTAATTAAAGCAGCAAGATGCTACATTCTGATACCTAAATCAGACAAATACAGTTTTCTATTTAATTAAGCATCATGAAATTTTCACAGGGATTTAAATTTGGTTTTAATATCATGGACACCTTTGGTAATCAGATAAAGTCTATGATCTCAGGTGGGAAGAAAAAGAGATAGCTAGTATCACAGTAGATAGAGTGCTGGACTATAATCAGGAAACTTGAGTTAAGATATGCTCTCAGGGGCAGCTAGGTGGCGCAGTGGATAGAGCACCAGCCTTGAATTCAGGAGGACACGAGTTCAAATCTGCTCTCAGACACTTAACACTTCCTAGCTGTGTGATCCTGGGCAAGTCACTTAACCCCAGCCTCAGAAAAAAAAAAAAAAAAAAAGATATGTGTGATCCTGGGGAAGTCATTGGGATAGCACCTACCATGCACGGTAGTTATAAGGATAAAGTGAGATTATATTTGTAAAGTTGTTAACAGGAGTCTGGCACATAGTAGGTGCTATAAATGCTAATTTTCGCCTATTTTTAAATGCATAAAATAAAATATATAGGATCACAATGGTTGTTAAATACACTTAAATACTATTATCAAAACATTTATTTAAAAGTAAATTTCATGAAATCTAGATAAAGAAGTTTTTGGTTTTTTTAACTAAGTGAAAAACAATGCTTATTTTTGACATTCTTGAATGTTATGATATAAACAGGAGTATTATTGCATGGGACATGTGGGTTTAAGGAATATATATATGTATATGTAATGTGTAAATATGTATACAATTCCACCCTAATAGGTTAGGGTGGAAGCTCTCAAGCCAAGTCTTTGAAAGGAATCACTTGATAGGAAGGAGAAGCACCCCATGCATCACATGAGTATATTTGTATAAATATATGTATTTATATATATATGCATGTATATATAAATGTATATAAACATGGGCATATAAATGTCTATAAATATATCTTGTTATTATTCAATTGTGTCCAACTCATAGCATGTCAATACTATTTATGAGGTTTTCTTGATAAAAATACTCAAGTGGTTTGCATTTCCTTCTCCAGTGGATTAAGGCAAATAGAGTCACACAGTTAATCATTATCTGAGACCACATTTGAACTCAGACCTTTCTGACTCTACACTCAGTACTCTATCCACTGAGTCACTTAACTGCTGAATATCTATATATAATCTATATATCTATATCTATATATGTAATGTGTAAATATGTATACAAATATGTATAAAGATGTTTGTAAACATAAATTTATATATGATACATAGTAGGTCTAAAGAGGTTGCAAAGTATTATCAGAAGCAACACAAATAATATCATCAAAGAACGTAAGACTATCAAAGGAGTCAGGCCAGTTAATGTTATGAAATTGAAGAATAGCAGCTAGACAGCCCATGTGCTCATCAATGTCCACATGATTTTAAAAGATCTAGAAATAGGCCTCCAGATAGACAAACTAAAAAGAATTTGTGTAAGGACATGGAAAAGAATAAAAGAGAATGAGGGCCTGTGAATAAAGGTCTGTAGTGCTAGGGAAAAGACCCACAAAAAAAATCTATCATTCTCTCTCTCTCTCTCTCTCTCTCTCTCTTTCCATTCCCTGTATCTGTGTGTGTGTGTATATATACACACATATGTTCTCGTTCTCTCTCTCTCTGTCTCTCTGTCTGTGTGTAAGTGTATGTGTAAGCATGCATATATATATATACACATAAATATACATAATGTGCATATATACACAAATATATGTATGGTACTTTGCTTTTTTTCCTTATCCTGGAATCAGCTTGCCATTTTTAAGGACATGGCTCATAATATTACATAAGAAAGTCATTATTAAAAGGAGGAAATTAAAACAGAAATCCTTGAATGAATGAGCAGTAGTCTCTTAACTGCATATAAGTGCCCCAAATTGTGATGGTCTCCTCTCTCTTGAAGGCTCCTCACCTGGAGGCCTTCCCCTACTCTCTACCCCAAAATATTCCAGGGCCTTCTGCTCCCTATCCATAACTAAAGAGGATCATGGCATCAGGAAGGTGATGAGGAGCCTGACATTCTAAAGAGCAATCTGGGTTCAATGACAAAACATAAATCACGATGAGTGGAGATGCCCTTGAATGCAGTGGGAGGCCTTTACCTTTTTAAGTTAAGGTCCTAAACAAGTCTCAAGTTTAAAAGAGTAATGAACAATCAGTGATTATGGCTGGGTAAGAAATGAGGCAGAGAATCTGGAAGGGGAAGATCCTCAGGGTTTCTGAGCAAAACAGAAACAATTGCTCTTTACATTCACTCTGAGCCAAGTAGAGTCCAAACGATGACCAAGTGGCTTAGGCCCAAAAGGCTATAAAACTGCATCCTCTTTGATCCAGCAGTACCAAAACTGGGTCTGTATCTCAGAGAGGTCATAAAAGAGGGGAAAGGATGTGCAAAAATGTTTGTCAAAGTTCTTTTTGTGATGGCATAGAATTGGAAAATGAGTAGATGCCCATCAATTGGTGAATGGCTGAATAAGTTATGCTATGTGAAAGTAATGGAATATTATTGTTCTATTAGAAAAAAAATGAAGAACAGCCTGATTTTAGAAAAGCCTGGGAAGATTTATATGAACTGATGCTGAGTGGAGCAATTCAGAACCAGGAAAACGTTGTATATAGCAACAATAAGAATTTGTGATGATCAATTATGATAGACTTGCAATTCTCAGCAATTCAATGATCCAAGGAAATGCCATTAAACTTTGGATGGAAAGTGCAATCCACATCCTGAGAGACACCTATGGAAACTGAATCAGGGCACAATATTTTCACCTTTTGTTTTCTTCTTTTTTTTTTTCTTTGTCATAGTTTTTCCCTTTTGTTCTGATTTTTCTCCCCCAAAATGACTTATGGAAATATGTAAAAAAATTGATGTACTTGTATAACCTAAAAAATAAAAATTAAAAAACAGCAACAGCTAATTTCCAAGTTATGTGCTATGATGGGAGACAAAGGTAGTAGGGATAAGAAAAAAATAGCACTTGAGCTGAGCCTTTAAGGAAACTTAAAGATAGGAATAAGGAGGGAATCCAGGCATTTGGAACAGCAAAGCCTATGCAAAAGAGATGAGAGGTGGATTTTTGTGTGTGGGAAACAGTAAGATCTGTTTGGATAGACCATATGGTGTGATAAGGGGAGTAATGTAGAATAAGACTAGAAAGGTAAATGTTGAAAAATTTTGAAAAACTTTGAAAAATGTTGAACAAGCTTGGCCCCAAAGAAGAGATATGAAAAGATACCTCCCCTCACTTTTGAAGGTAATAAAAGGCCTGCATGTGTGGAACCATGTCATATATTGTCAGGTTTGTTTTTTCAATGTATTGATCAATTTTGTAGATTTTTTCTTTTTTTTTCATTTAAAAAAATTATGAATTATATATCTCATATAAAATATTAGATAATTTTGGGGAGAGAAATACAAGAAAAACAAGGATTAGAAATATAAATTGGAGTCAGATTGTGAAGGACTTATTTCACAGATGAGGAAAATGAAATCCAGAAAGTTTAAGTGACTTGGTCATAGATATAAATGTCAGCTCTTGTGATTATTGGCTAAGATCACCAGTTAATATATAGCAGAGCCAAAATTCAAACCCAAGTCCTTCAACTCCAAAACCAGTGTTCTTTCAGTTACAAAACATATGGTTTTAAAACAAATATTCTCAACCAGAGGAACCTGTGGACAAATTTCAGATGATCCATAAATTTGGATAGGAAAAAATACATCTTTATTTTAATGTAGTTTCTTTTATAATCCTATACTTTTTACTTTATACAGTTAAACATAATGCTGAAAAAAGAGTCCATAGGATTCAATACACACACACACACACACACACACACACACACACACACACACACACACCACAAAGAACCCTGCTTTAAAGGAATTATAAGTGTGACTTCATATGTATAATTGATATTATATTGCTTGCTTTTTTGAAGGTTGAGAGAAGGGCAAGAGAGAGGGAGAGATTTGGAATTTAACATTTAGAAAAGATGAATGCTTTGAATTTTTTACATATAATTAGAAAATATGTAATGAAACAAAAAATGTATTTAAAAAAATAAAAGAAATACAATTCTTGAGTTCACTCTTTCTAGAAACATACCTCCTGCTTTGGATTATTTATCTAAATGAGAGAAGAATGGGATGCCATGTAATCAAAAACTCAGTTACATTTGGTTTTAGAAACACACATATTCTCAGACACTCCTATGCTTCCTTCTGGGGAAGTCCCTTAAAAAGGGAGGAATATTCAGTCCTTCCCCCTGACTTCTGAAGATGATTTTTGGTCTGTATGTGCCAGAAATCCCCTTTAGAACTCCCATCTCAAAGGATAATAACATTAGAGAATTAGGGTTGAAAAGGATGTCAGAAATAACCAATAAATGATCATCCAGCCTCTCCTTGATGATTTCCAGAAAATCCCCAGAGCTAATCCATCCCATTTTTGCAGAGTTCTGATTGTTTTTCTGTCCTATCATATCTTCTGTATACAGATCCCTGTGAAGGGTTTCCTTCAAAGTTCAGTTCAACATCACCTTCTATGTGAAGTCTTGATCTCATCAGTTGCTAATGTTTTCTTCCTGAAAAATAAACCTTATACTAAGTATCTCAAAACTCATTATAGTGTCAAGCTATTAAAAATTGAAAAGCTATTAAAATATTATTAGGATGAAACTGAACTTAGACTTTGGGGACATGATGTATTTTTTTCTATGTATGTGTATTCTGTGTGATTATATTGTTTTCTATAATGGAATATAAGCTCCTTTATATCAGTGAATGTTTTCTGTCTTTATATCTATCCCTGAAGCCTTACACAGGATCTGGCATATTACAGTATGCTTGTTGATAATAATAACTAGTTTTTATATAGCTTTATATACATACACATTATCTCATATAGAGTTCAGGCTCTCCTAACCTATATCTTCTCATTCTACAATAACTATGTAGGCTCAGTACTGTAAGTCCTATTACCTTCTTTTTGCAGATGGGGAAACTGAAGCTTTACAGAAGTCAAATGGCTCACCAAAGATCACATAGTTAGGAAATGTCAAGGTAGGATTTGCAGCCAATTTTCTCCTTTTTCTAAGGCTATACTGCTCATACTACTGCATTAATGCTGCCCTCTCCCACAGCCAATAAAAATTCAATCTGGGGCATAAAGCCTCTCTAAGGAATCTTGTTGTATAAAGAAAACATGAGATATATCAGTAGTGAGTCACATCCATACCAAATGTCTGAAAGGTTGGACAATTTCCCAGTCTACAAAATGTTCTTGAAAAACTGTCAGACCCTGCAAAGCTACCACTGCAGTCACCTGCTGCTGATGGAGAACTGAGTAGGATTCCCTAGTGATCAGAAGAACAATGGAGAGTCAACCAGGCAATACCAATTGCAAATAGACTTTTGGAACCAGCTGACAATATAAAGAATCCAGGTAAGAAGGAAGTTCCTTTTTGGTACCCTCTTGAGGATAAGTAAAGTCAAGAAAGATTTCTTTAACTCAAGAAAGAATTCTGCCTCAGTTGGGGCTAAGGATGATTAAAGGTTAAATCCATAGATACCCCTTTCCTCCCTGATATTACAGCTGTAAAGGCCCTATGGGATATTCTCAGAAACATTCTCTATTTAAATCTTCTTGTACACTTAGAGCTCAGAGTCTAGTAGGTACTTTTGTTCTGTTCTTCCAGATCACATAAAATCTTCTGGATAAGATTTTATTTAATGGAAGAGGTCTAATCTCTGTTTCCTACCAGTTTCCTCTGGTAGAGGAGAGTCTGGCACAATTACAGTGCCCACATAACACAAGGTGGACCTGCTGAAGTGGTGCAAATTCATGTGGAAAGACCCTGCACTAAGCACTTTACAATCAATTTTCTCACTTAATCTTCATAACAGCTTTGAGAGGTAGTTGCTATTATTAATCCCCATTTTACAAGTGAAAACTAAGGAAAATCAATGTTAAAATAACTTGCCCAGAGTCACACAGCTAGTGTCTGAGTTGGATTTGAATTCAATTTTTCCTGATTCTAGGAGAAGCACTCTGTGCACTAAGGTGCCAACTAGAAACCTTTTTGTCTGATTGAAATGCCTTTCAAGCTGTCTGTTATCCCAGCTCAGAGTGCCATGCAATGAAGTAGTATTGGAAAGTGTAAGCAAGAAATTCATGATTTTGGTTAACTGTAGGTTGAATTGGAATTTAGAGGAGAAGGTGACTAGGAAACATAATTGCTTCTAGGAAAAGATTGCAGTGGAGTAGATCAGAAATTTCTTCCACAGAAAAGACAGAATATTGCTTCAGAGGGAAGGTAGGACAGCAGAAATAAACAAAACTCAGATTACAGTAGTTGTTATCCTAAGACAACCTAAGAAGACCATAAGAAAGACCTGACCTCCAAGGACATTTCTTGAGTGAAATTCAAACGTCTTTAGGGCCAACTCTGTGGCAGCTGGGTTTGAGACACAGCCTTAGCCTTAGAAGCTTCCATCTCATGGACAATGTCAGGGTCTGATGGTAGAGTAGGAGAAGATTGAAGGACCTTCCATTGTTGAGTGACACTAAACAAAGCTGTGTTGAGTATACAGTAAAGTCAAGTATCTGGTTTAAGTTCCAGGGAGAAGAGGACAGCTGTAGTTTGCAACCACTAGACTAGAGGGACAGCATGGAATAAGATCATAGGCAGAAAGTCTGACCTGAAGTTTTAGCTATCACTAAGGAGTAGAGAGGAGAACTCAAGATTGAGCTCCAGAACGGACCTTAAGAACATACAAGACTATGCAAAGGTCAATGTTGTCAAATTATCTATGTATGTGTTTTGAAAATAAAAAGCTTTATAAAAAAAGGCACTCCTTTTCAATGAAAAATGTCAAAAGATTTTTTAGAAGAGCTTAAAAAGAACTTTAAAAATCAAATAAGAGCAATCAAGGAAAAAATAGGGGAAAAATTAAAACAATTCAAGAAAATTATGAAAAGAAAGTCAATCAATTTGAAATAAAGAACCAAAAGTTTAAGGGGAAAAAATTAATTTCTTGAAAATTGGAATTGGGCAATGGGAAGGTAATGACTTCCTAAGACCCAAAGAAATAATAAAACAAAATCAAAGGAAGGAAAAAATAGAAGAAAACATGAAACATATCATCAGAAAAACAACTGATCTGGAGACTACTCAGGATAAATAATAGAAGATCAAACTACTTGAAAATTATGATTACAAAAAGAATCTTGATTCAATATTACCAAAAAAAAAAAAAAATCAAGGAAAATTGCCCTGAAGTCTTAGGACAAGAAGGCAAAGCAGAAATAGAAAAAAAAAGTATATATATATATATATATATATATATATATATATATATATATACACCTGAAAGAGATCTTAGGAAGAAAACTCACAGTAATATCATAGCCATATCTCAAAACTCCCAATTAAGGAGAAAATATTGGAAGCAATGAGAAAAAAAAATAATTTAAATATCATAGAGCTATAATAAGGATTACACAAAACCTACCAGTTACTAGATTGAAGAACTGTAGATCCTGGAATTCTATATTTCATAGAGTAAAAGAGCTGGGATTATGATCAAGAGTAACTTGCCCAGCAAAATATAATTCTGAATGAAAACAAAATCGAAATTTAATGAACTCAAAGACTTTCAGGTATTTATGACAAAAACTTAAGGGAAAATGTGACACACAACATCCAGGAGAAATATAAATATTAAGCACCAATTATAAGGGACCCAATAAGATGTAATCATTTACTTCTTATATATGAAAATATTATCAATTCTTTTCCAACTGTCATTTTTATTTGGGTAGTTTGAAAGAAAAGTTTGGGCTGAGCTGAGTATGATGGGGTGATTCTACCAAAAAAACTAAATAAAACTATGTAAGGAGAGATAATAGGAGCCATATATATGTAAGTGTTTGTGTGTATACTTATACATATGCACATATGTATCTGCATCCCTACATATATATCTGTGTGTATGTATATTTTGTTCACATTATACATATATGTGCTTTATTCATACATATATACACATACGTATATATAGGGAGAGAGAGGGAGAGAGAAAGAGAGAGAGAGAGAGAGAGAGAGAGAGAGAGAGAGAGAGAGAGAGAGAGAGAGAGAGAGCAAAAACAACAACAACAAAAAAAACCTACAAGGAAGAAAAAATAAATGGACAGCTCTGAACACAATGTTAGTATTTATTATATAGATTTTCTTGAAATAAAAATTTATCATTTTACATTTTGAATCCTCATGTTATTTTCTGTATATGGCAATTTTTTTCTTATTTTATATTTATATTTATATATTATATAAAATGTAATTTAAAAAAATAAAGTAATTGTTTGAGGTATTTTATCCTGTTTCACCTGATACATTCTTAATATCACAGTATTTTCTATTTTAAGTAAATTGTTCTTATTCTCAATAAAATATAAGGATATATAACAAATCCAGGCTAAAGGGAAAGGGATTCAATTAATGGAAGAGGGAAAGGAGATGTCTATGCATCACACACAGTTTTTAACTCAATGCCAGAAAGAATCTCTGAATTAGAAATTTGGGACACTATTAAAACCCTACTTTTTATTGCAACTTCTGAGAATATCCTGGACTCTTTAGCCCTTCTCTGGGATGAAATGGAAGAAGACAAGAAAACAGTAAAACTTAAGGTAACATTGACTACTTGGACAATATGCAATAGTAGAGATGAAATGATATAGAATCATATTGTTTGAATTTATAAATTCTTAGACAGAAGGGACCTGGACCTATGACTATTTTATTTGGTGCCTAGGACATTGGAGAAAGTCTGGAAGAAGAATAATGACTTAATGATTCCAATTCTGAAGAGAAGTAAATTAACAACTATAACCCTGAAAAAGCAACTTCCTCACAAAAAAATAGAATATACTTTCCCAGGATGCTTCAATCTGCTCTTTCCAACCTCACTGTACTCTGAAATCTAGCTTCTTTGGACTGATGCTACAAAATATTAGGATTTCCATTTTCATATTATTTAAGCAGTTTTTTTTTTTTGTAGGAGTTTAAAACCTAAATTCTCTTCATAAAAACAATGAATATGAAGAATATGGAGAAGCCTGGGAAGACTTATATAAACATACAAAATGAAATAAGTGTAACCAGGAAAACAATATACACAAGGATGATACTCATGGAAATTGAAAGAAAGGTAAGAAAGAAGGAGGGAAAGATGAAGAGGAAGAAGGAAAAAGAGAGGGAGAAGAAGAAGAGGGAGGGGAAGAGGAAGAGGGATAGGGAAACGGAGAGTGAGAGGGAGAAAGAATGCTACACAATTATGATACCCAAGCTTGGCTCTGAAAAAGGAATGAGAAAATGCACTTTCTTTCTTTCTTTGCAACTATTTATCTATATCTGTATCTATATCTATATCTACATCTATAACTATATCTATATCTATACACACACATACATATTTATAGACTCCAATGATGTGCTAATTGGTCTTTCTGAACTGTTTTTTCTCTTTTCTTTTTTCCTTCATTCTCTTTCTTCTTTGTAATGAAGGATAATTCTTTATAAAGGAAAGGAAGACAATGTAAAAATAAAAATATCAATCATTTAAAAAAGAGAGAGAGAAAATCTCATTTCCAACCCTGGCTATGCAAGGCACAGCTATACAACCTTGGATAGTGATTTTATCTCACAAAGCCTCAGCTTCCTCTTTTGCAATACGGGAATTTAAAAATCCTATATGATCAACTTCTAGGAAAGCTAATGCAGTCTTAGACTGCAATAGGAATGGTATTCTGTACTCCACTTTTAGACCAAATCTGTAATATTGTGTTTAATTCTGGGCAATCCATTCAAAGAAAGATATTGAAAAGATAGAGAATGTCTAGAGAAGTGCCATCAGATGACCTTTCTTTCTGCCCATATCTTCAGATAATAAAATTAGCAATGTTTAAAATATGAGCAAGTACAATATGAGTCATCCACAAGTAACTGAAAAACTTTCATGTGGGAGATGAAGGAAGGAGACGAATATTTATGAACCACCCACTATGTGTTAGACACTTTGCTAGGTGTTTTACAAATATGTCATTTGATCCTCACAACAACCCCTGTACAAGATAGGTGCTATTATTATCTGTATTTTACAGTTGAGGAAACTGTGGCTTACCCCCAGCTATAAAGTTTGAAGTTGGATTTAAACTCAGACTTTCCTGCCTCCAGATTTATTGCTCTTCCCACTGTGCTTCAGACTAGATTAGATTGGTTCTGCTTCTGTTCTGTTACAGAGGACACTTAATACTTCCTAGCTGTGTGAATCTGGGCAAGTCACTTAATCCCAATTGGCTCAACAAAAATAATAATAATAAAAATAATAATAAAATATCAAGAGGAGGTAGAGAGGGAGACCTGCCTAACAATTAGAGGAATTCAAAAGCTGGATGAACTGAACAGTGCAGTACTAGATTCCCTTTCCTTGGAGAGTCTCCAAGCAATGGCTGGATAACCATTGGCTAGATATGATACAAAAAGTCGCTTGTTTGGAGACAGGTTGAACCGAATGCTCTTTGGTGTACCCTTTCCTTCTGATATTCTACAACTTCACAGAGTGTTGCACTGAATCTTAGATTAAGAGTTTGAAAGAATTTTAGAGGTCATTAGATCCAAGACTCTCATTCTGCACATGAGGCAGCTGAGACCCAAAGAGATTAAATGATTTGCTTAGAGATACACAGGGAATGAAGAGAAGAAAAATACCTCAGAATCATTAGAAAAAAGAAACAAAAAGAGAGGAGCACTGAATTTGAAATCAGAGGACCTGGATTAAATTATGGCTCTGTTACTTCCTATGGACTAGTCACTTTGAACAAGTCACATCACCTTTGACTTCAGTTTCCTCCTTGAAATTAGGAGTTAAGAACCATTGATCTCTAGGTACCTTTCCATGTCTATATTCTCTAGTTCTTATAGGGAAATTCACAGCAAGATGGTGACGGATGGGAGTGGGAGATGGGAATATACCTGGAATTGAGTTATGTTAAAATAAAGAAGATAGAAATTGGACCTGTGATAACAATTTCACTGGAATTCTCAGGTGAAGAAACTCCCTTTATTAATGCAGGTTATCAATTTCATTACAACTAAGAGACATAGACAACTGTCTAAGAACCTGAGAGACCCCCTTGGCTTCAAGGACAGCTCTCTATTCATGACACCTGTCTAGAAAAACAATAAGGCATCAATAAAACATAAAATAAATTCCATCTTATTAGATTTCAAATAAAATAAGTAAATCTTATCCTAATGCTAAGATCCAGAATCCAGAGGTCTTTCTACTACATCATGCTATAAAGATCAAACAAGATGACTCATATGAAAACACTCTGTAATGACAAAGCCCTATATAAATGTTAGCAGGTATTATTATCAAAATAGAAACCTCTCACTGCTTAGTGCGATGAGACATTCACAAGCTTCTGAGTCATCGTCAGCCAATAATCAATAAACATTTATGAAGTGCCCCTACTATGTGCCAAACACTGGACCAAGTACTGGGGATACAAAAAAGAAAATAAAAAGGAAAAGATAGTTCCAGTTCTCAAGGGTTTCACAATCTATTGGAGAAGAAAATATGTAAATCACTATATGCTACAGACAAATTATATACAGGATAAAATGGAAATAATCAACAGTGGGATAGCACTAGAATTAAAAATAATCTTAAGAGAAACTGAGTTCTAATTCTACATATTCCAAGAATGTGGCCTTGGTAAGGCTTCCAAGTAAGAGTCTCATTAGAGAGAGTAGAAATATAAAATCTCTGACTTCTAGTTCTAAATATTATAGACTAGAAAAGGCTAGGGAAAAGAAAGCAAACTACAGACACTATTTTGTTTGGAAAAAATTAATTTCACATAAAATACCACAATATCTATTCTCTCACTTTCAATTATATAATTTGTAAACCATAAAATATGCCCACCTAACCCCTATACTCCTCAAAAAAATTAAAAAAACCTAAATCACCCAATCTTCTTTCATCAGCACCAATCTTTCGGATTTTGTAGTAGGGTTTTCTTCAATGTTGTTTTGCTGTGTTTGTTTTATATCTAGAAAGGTCAGTAACTCAGAGAAAGATTAATATTTCGATATAACTTGAGAATGGTTCCCATTCACATTGGGAACCCGGGGGAAAGCAATGAACAATCTAATTGCTCAGTGAATTATAGTTTCACTTTTTGATCATAGGCCACAGCCACAATGTCCTATTATTCCTCGGTACAGAATTGCCTAAAATGTCCAAGGAAAATTTTCTGTAATCTTGTCTTATATCTCCCTCTAGTGGTTTCAATTGTTTGAAAAAGCTGAGGGAATGAACAGGCTGGATGGGGAACAGAAAGTCCTTTACGGTAAAATTTCTTGGCTTCCATAATTGAATGTGGAGGTCATGAAAAAATTTGGCAACAGTAAAAAAGTTTCTGAATGCTCTATATTCTGTAGTATAAGATATTCCACTGAAATTTAATTGAATTCTTTTTGTAAAAATAAACATGCATCATCTCATTAGCATGCAAATTTGCTTTTGTTTTTAATAAATGGTAAAAAACAAGAATTGTTTCAAAATAAATAATTTATGATTGTTATCAGTAAATGTTTGATTTGTATAATTATTTTTATATACCTATGTACTTGGGATTGTATAAAAATTTCTTCTGCAAACAAGAATGGAGTAGAAAAAATTTAAGTAGCTATTTTAGAGGAAAACCAACTAATCAATGAAGAAGCATTTATTAAGTGCCAGACACTGGGGTACAAGTACAAAGGATGAAACAATCCTTACTAGCAAGTTATGTGAAAGAAATGATTTTAAAGTTTTGTGATGTTTCGATCTTAAGTGACCAAGTCGTCTGAAGAGACTGAGCAGTGGGGCAGTATAGTCAGAATAGCCACTGGGTCACAAGACCTGGATTGCACTCATGGTTCTGACACTACAGCAAAAAAACCATCAAATACAGGTTTGCAGCTGCAAAACTCCCCAGCCCTAAACCAGATTAAAATGTAATTGGAAAATATTTAACAAAATGAATAAAACTACCATTTAACAGATAATATTAAGATGTGATTGTCTAAGTCACTAGGTGGCTCACAGGGATTCTTATGAACTGCTGAATGATCTTGATTCAATTGGAATTTAACATCACTGGCCTTCAGCACCAGCTGTGTTATCTCTGGCATGTCCCTTCTGTAATGAGGGAATGAACTAGGTGAATTCTAAGGTCTCTTTCCAACCTTAAAAACTTAATATAAACTTTTGACATTATGAGTATCAAAATGTTTTAAAAACAGAAGTATAGGGGCTATGCCAGTGATTTCACTGGTAGGTGGAATTTCCCAATGTCAGGAGATTCCAGTGCAGGCCAGCACCTTATCTGCAACCTATAATCTTAGAAAATTACGTAGGATTAAGATGTTAAACATTACTACATTCCCCAAGACCTTTCAAACCAGATTAAAATGTAATTGGGAAATATTTAACAAAATAAATTTTAAAATATCATTAAAATAAACACCAATAAAATATAACTTTATATATTATTATTATTTTATGTTATATATTAAGTGATTTAATGTAATATAATTTGTATAGTATATATAAAATATACATTAAAATTTTAAATTAAATTAATATGTACCTGTAAGGATCTTTATCATCAGTGACCCTGTTTCTAATTGAGTTTGACATCATTGGCCTAAGGCATTGAGTTGAAGTGATTGCCCAAAATCACATGGCTAGTTTATATCAGAGATGAGATTTGATTCCAAGTCTTCCTGGATCCAAGAACAATTCTCTATCCACTATAACTTGCTGCTCCTTGAAAATAGGAGACATTCTCTCTGAGGCATCAGTGTTTTAATAAATTATCCTTCGTAGTTGTATGTTAATTAAAAAAAAAGAAAACTAAAGAAATAAGTTCTTAAACCAAAGAAATAACTCTACTAACAGTGAAGTTAGAGGTCCCATGGCACCTCAGTTTGAGGTGAGATTTGGGGACAGTTGGGTTTTCCTTTAATCACACATTATGCAAGCAGCCTCTGATCCCACCTACAATGTAAATTTGGCTTTGGCAAGGATTATATAGAATAGAGAATGAAATTACAGACTATGACTGGTCTGCATTTTCATTTCTCCACTTCATCCCATATGTTCCCAGTTTCTGCCAGCAAACTCAAGGAGAAAACCATTTCTGGCTGCACAGAAAATCAGAAGGTTCCCAAACTCAATATGTGGCCTTCTTCTTATTGCTATAGCAAGGAATTACATACCTAAATCAAGTCAACAAGATGCTTATTTGTCTATGTTATCTGACAGCTACAGCCCTGTGTTTTGGGTCAGCTCTATTCATAAGGCCAAAAAAAAATAAGGGACCAAAGGAACAGAGTGAATGGAATGTACCTGTTAGCCACTAGAAACGTGAATTTGATGATTTCAAGGTGAGACAACATAGAAGAGAGGAAGAAGAGGTAACAAGAACAGGCCAGAGAGAGTCCCTCTGTAAATCTGACCTGCCCTTCCCTATACCTTACCATTATATTGTAAGCTCCTTAAAATCAGACTGTCTTTTGCTTCTTCTTCTTCTTTTTTTTTTTTTTTGTATACCCAGTGCTTAACACAATTAAGCACTTAATAAATATTGATTGGTTGATTGAATAATGATGAGCTAGCCTTGATAAGAAATAAGTGGAGATGCCCTTACAAGTGACAAAAAAGAAAAACACCAGTCATAGTAACTTCTGTCTTCTAGCAAGTCCATGTTCCATGCCATCAGGAGAAGCCAGAGTAAATCAAATATCAATTAAGAACTGTGTTGTATTTCCTTCATTATATTGAAGGAAATTATATCCTTCATTATATCCTAATTCATAAAAGGAACAGCTGAGTAGTGCCAAAAAAAAAACTGAACTGTCTTTCCTAGAATTCCTGGGGGTAGGCTGAGTATAAGACAGAGGTTCCCAATGGTTTTTGTTATGAGAATCCCTTTCCAAAACAACAAAATGCATTATGGACCACCAGAGTAATATAATATTCTATTTATACTATTCTGTAATTATTTACTGCTTAAGAGACCATTAAAGAATCTTTAACATGTCCTCATGGAATCATTGTTACAAACCCCCAAGAGGTTCAAGAACCACTAAATGGGAGCTCCTGATCTAGAGGAGACTTCAGGTATGTAGCATGGTAGATGTTTTGTTGTGGATTATTTATTCCTTTTAAAAATCATTCTAGGTAAAGAGTGAAACATAGTATGCAGTATCCAAGCATGCTTGTCCATTCATTTGGGGAGTGACTATTATGCCAAGATCACACAATTAGAGCTTAATGAAATATAATTAAGTTCAGGGAATATCAGAGGCCTCTACTAGCTGAAGGTTCAATAGTTCTCATTTGTAAATCCAAACTTAGCACTACCCTTAGAAAATCAAAACTAGTTCAGACATCCTGAGAGAAGTGAAGCTAGTGAATATAGAATGAGACTCAGTCTTTGAGAATCAGCAAGAGCTTAGCACTTCCCCAGAATTTCTTCTCAATGTGGCAGTGTTGTAGGGTGAATATGAAACTCCAGCCAACACCTTATTTATCTAGTCAAATAGTGCCAGGATAATGTCTAGTTGCAGATAGCTCACTGGATATAGTACTGGGTCTGGAGTTAAGGAGATCTGAATTCAAATCCGGCTTCAGACATTTACTAGATTGTGACCCTGGACAAGCCACTTAACCTTAATTCTTTGGAAAAGGAAATGATAATGCTAAGAAAACCCCATGGACAACATCATTGTCATGCCAAAAATTCAGACAGGACTGAACAACAAAGACAGCACCTTACAACACCATCTACTATTTAGAAATCCCTCTGCACTCTCCTTTAATTTCATTCCTACCAAATTTCAACTGTTATCTTAGGGTAATAGGATTAAAAACTTTAAGAGATAATGTCTCCCTTAGAAATTATTTTATCTACCCCTTCAATTTACAGAAGAACAAACTGGGTCCAAGAGAACTTCAGGGATCTGCATATGGTCACACAGAGAGTAAAAAGAAGTCAGGAGTGAAATCCTCTGATTCCCAATCCAGCACTCGGTGGTATAGTGGATACAGTGGAATCGGGAAGACCTGAGTTTAAATCTAACCTCAAATACTTACTACTTGTGTGAGCCCAGACAAGTCACTTAAAAACCCCTCTGTTTGCCTCAGTTTCCTCCATTGTAAATAGGGATAATAATAGCACTTGCTTTTAAGAATAGTTTCAAGGATAAAATGAGTTAATTGAAAAGTGCTTAGCACAGTGTTGGTATATAATAGGTGTCTACTAAATGCCTTTCTCCAATCATCTCCAATCACTATCCCGACACTTCACCTCTATGCTGATGACTACCAAATTCATGTTTCCAACCCTCTAATTCCTCTACAGAGATCACTGAGATGTTGCATCAACATCTCAAGCTCAATAAGTCTAAAACCAAGCTCATTATAGGATCAAAATTTTAGAACTGGAAGATTTTGGCTAGTCCAAATTTCTCACTTTACAGATAAGGAAACTGAGGTCAAGAAAGTGACTTTCTCAATATCTCAGACATCCTTTTCCCCTATATCTCTTCATCCCTCTGGCTTTACTATCTTGTCAGTAGTACCACCTTGTCTCCCATACTGATAAACTTGGACTGATCTTTGACATTTCTTTTTCTTTTCCCCTCTTATCTAAATATGTTGGTTCTACTTCAGAAACATCTTGAGCATCCATTTACTCCTTTTGACTCCCACCACCAACATCTTGGGTTCAGCCTTATTACCATCCAAATGAATCATTGGAATAGTTTGCCAACAGGTCTTCTCCCTTCCCCTCCACCTTTTATTACAATTACTAAATTAACATTCTTTGTTCTAGATCTAGCCATATTTTTTATGCTTCCCTATTGCCTACCACCCAAAGTTCTAGATCATTTCCCTGGCAATCAAGGTCAACAACCTGCATTTGTGGATTTCTCATATCACTTCTTTCCATGTACTCTGGCCTAATTATACTATTCTCTCACTCTCAACATGTCCTGCTTCTTTCATTTTGTCCATGCTGCTCCCTGTACCAATAATGGTAGCTTCCAAACATTTTTTATTATGAATCTATAACCTGTTAAAAAAAAAAGTTTGAACATACTTCCCAAATATATATATTTATTTATTTATAAATTATATCTATGTGTTACTAATCTAATAATATGTTCATTTAAAAAACTTACACAAAAATAGACATTTTTAAAGGATAAGGTAAAGATGAAATTCTATTGTATCCCAGGGTCAATAGGCTGCCACTCAACTCTGTTGAGATTAGATGTGATCTGGTTGGCAGCTGAGTAAAAGACAAATTAAAGAAGAGAAAAATTTGTAGACAGAGAGACTAGTTAGAAGGGCTATTGGAATAGGATGATGAGGTCCTGAACTAAGGTGGTAGCTATGAGTCTAAAGAGAAAAATATGAATTTATGAGATTTTATGATAGAAGAATTAGCAAGACTTGGCAACTGACTAGATATGTGGGGTGAGGGAAAGTAAGGAATCAAAAATGATAGAGATTATAAATCTGAATGACTGGAGGAATAGTGCCCTCCACAAAAATTAGGACATTAGGAAGAGGGATCAGTTTGGGGGAAAAGATAATGCAATGAGATCACCCATATAGATCTTAGACATTTAAGCCTGCTAAACTTTTATGACTCACTCTAACCCATTGATAATAAAGAGGGGAGGGGGACAGATTCATTCATCAGCCACAACCTGGGAGTACAGAGCCTCAAGAGAAACACCTCAGGCAGAAGGTGATCTGCAAGGTGGGTTCACCAGTAGTGGGGGGGTCTTTTGTCCATGCAAAGGAATGTTAACGGGTGATAATGGGTAAAAATTATAGTGGGATTGCTAGAGATAAGCCCAGATAACCAATTATCTAGTGAAAGAATATGACCCATCTTCCCCTCCTCCAATTTGTTACAGTTCATTGGTGTCATAGGACTTCATTCTGGAGAGCACTGTTCTGGAATGTCCTCTCATTACTTCATCATTTGCCAAATTATGACCAATTCTTTAAATGTCTAATAATGATTATGCATAGAATCATGGACTTTCAGACCACAAAAAAAAACTTAGAGATCTTTCAGTCCATGTTCCTCATTTTACTGAGAGGAAACTGAAGACTATACAAAGCAAAAGATAGGACCAGTGATCTTTCCACTATATCACTGTGACTCCTACATAGATCTCTGTTTTTATCCCTCAAATGAACTTATCATATATTATTTATTTTGTATTATAGATCTTACAACACAAGATATGCATCATATCTTCCTCCTAATGTAGGCACCATAATTTAATATATAGATTAATACTGGTACCATCACATAGGGTATCCTGAGGAAACTGATCTCTTACTGAGCACTTATAAGGTATTTACAATGTGCCAAATCCTATGCCAAGTGTAAGAATACAAAAAAAGGCAAAAGACAGTCCATGTTCTCAAGGAGGTCACCATCTAATGGGGAAGACAATATACAAGCAAGTATGTATTTATTATCAAGATTATTCAAAATAAATTAGAGATACTCAGGAGAGAAAAGGCACTTGCATTAAAGAATGAATAGGGGTTTCACAACTTAGAGGGTTGATAGTGTGGACTCATTCATTTATTTACTTTTAACATCTTGCAATTTATCACATGTTAGCTGTGTCCACTTCAGTGAATTTATGGATTACATTATCTAGTTTAAACTAAGTTAATCCTCACAAAATGGACAAATTGTTTAAAAGATTCTTAAAAAGAAATCATAGACTGAAGATACTACTACTATTACTACTAGTAAAAGTAGTAGAACTATTACTACTACTACTACTACTACTACTACTACCACCACCACCACCACTACCACTTCACCACTACCACCATCATAAACATAAAAGAATAAGAAATGACAGAAATTAGTCATCTCCCAGGCCTCTCTTGCAAACTCTTTGTCAGTTGAATCACTGAGGTGAAAATAATGATGATGAATTCAGATCTGGATGAATTCCTATTAGAAGCTGGCTAAAAAACATTCTAAAAACATCAAGATAGCTATTGGAAATATGTATTTACATCTATTATCATTAGAAATAAGTCTTTCTCTAAATATATACTATCTTAAGATATTAGCTAATTATCAGGATTAGCCATCAGGATTCACAAGCCATTTAAAAACCAAGATTTATTGCCTGAAAATTATGTAAATTTGTCATCTATAAAAACTTTCATTCTTTCACACGTTAAACACTTGAAAATAGAATTTTCTAACCCTTTCAAATATTCCTAAATAATAAAACTTATAGTAGGTTTTGAACTGATTTGTTTAAAAAAATAAAAATGAAACATTTTCCAATAAGTTTACTAGTATATCTTGTCAAGAAGGATAGAAATTTGCCAGCCAAATTTTAATAAATAAGTTTGCATACCTTTGTAGGTAGAATTGAAAAGTGAATATTATAAGCATCTTCCTAAGTGTAGCTAATGAAGACATTGAAACTATGAGCCTAGGTTGATGTAGTACCCTTGATAGTATCAGGAAAGATCAGAAAAAAGAGAAAATATGAGTTATAATTTTGGCATATTGAATCACAATATGACATGTCCAAGAGATATATTACTGTATCTCAGCAGAAAGACAGGGGTGGGAAATGTAGACTGGGAATCATATGCATAGAGATAATAATTGAACTCCTGGGAATTGATAAGCTCATTAAGTGAGATAACAGAGAGAGAAAAGGGAATCCAAACCCAAGACTCCAGGAAGAGTAGGTTAGAGTTAGAGGGTGTTAATATGGATGAAGATCTAGCAAAAGAGACTGAGAAGAAATTGGATACATATGAGAACTTGAGAATACAATGTCAGGAAAATCTAGAGTGGAAAGAGTATCCAAAAATATCTATGAGAAATAATTGTGTTAAATACTTAATGTGCTATGAGCACATATAGTGCAAGTGTGACTCACTTATATAGGATTAAAACAGGTGCCTATTGTAAAAATAACAGTTTATAATTTGTTAACGCTTTAATGGATTCTCTCTCCTTCAGAGTGAATACTATTGCTACTATCAAAATGTGCCATCTGCTGCCAAAAAGCAAAGAGAAATAAGGAGAGGGAAAATAATTAATGTTATGAAGGAGAGGAGTTTTTACCTCCATTTTCTTATCAGTTGCTGTTGACTGACCAGAACAAATGAAGGATCAGGACCACATTGATTTGAGCCAGCTGGCAGGAAGGTAGGGTCAGAATTCAACCATTAGGTGGTCAGAAGGGGAGGGAAAGAAAGGAAAGGGAAGAAAAGGAAGGAGGAGAAGGGGAAGGGGGAGAAAGGGAAGGATAAGAAGGGAAAGGGGGAGAGGAAGAAGTGAAAAGAGGAGAAGGGAAGAAGGGGAAGGGGGAAAGAGGAGGAAGAAGAAAAGAAAAAAGAGGAGAAAGAAGAGAAAGGAGAAGAACAGGAAAAAGAGGAGGAGGAAGAGGTGAAGAAAAAGGAGAAGAGGAAGAAAAAAAAACAGCCTTGGAGAATATCCACAGTTTCAGGGCATGATGTGAATGATAAACTATTGAAAAAGACTGGAGTGGCCAGACAAATAGGAAAAGAAAGAAACCAAGAAAGGGTGATTAGTAAATAATATTAAATATTTATAGAAAAGGAAACTGGATCTCAGAGAGATTGTGACTCTCAAGGTTATATAGCTATGTAGTGATACAATTGGAAGTGAGATATCAGTTGTCCTGACTCCCAGGATACTATAGTATAATATCTCATATCAAAACTTTTCTTAAAAATTTTTTTGCTCTTTTTTCTGCCTTCCAATGGAAAAGCAGAGGCAATAGGCCTACCTCAGAAAGAGTTTGATGCATAGAATAAGTAAGAATAAAACATAAGACATATATAAGTCTACATCTTGAGATTTTAAGCATTACCAATATTGACTTGTTACAGCACTCAGAACTTCCCTACTCTTTTGGTTTAAGGAATGGATGTTAAACTTTTATATTCTTGTAGAGAGAAGTTACTTCTTGCTCCACTGAAGTTTACTTATCTCTGGGATAAATCAGAAAACATAAAAAATTAACTACTCTTAATCTCTTTTTTCTCTCTCTTCATCTTTCTCTCCTCTCTCCATCTATTTCATTCTCTCTCTCTGTATCTATATTTGTCTTTCTGTTTCTCTATTTTCCTTTTTTCTGCTTCTCAACCTCTCTGTTATAATTGTGAGCTTTTAATTAGTCATGTACCATACACTCCAAGTAGTTAGAAACTTAGCCCTCAAATTCCAAATGTCACAGAATCAAAAATCTCCTGTGAAAGGAAGGATAGTTTGAGAAATCCAGTCCAAATTCTAGCTCTACTATTTACTAGCTGTGTTATCTTAGCCTTAACCTCTCTGCCCTTACTTTGAACACCTGTAAAATGAAAAAGTTAGATTGGATAACTTCAAAGACTCATTCTACTTCTAAAATCCATGACCTAATGATTTGGATCTAAAGGTGGCCTCAAATCAGCTAGACCAATCACCTATTAAGCTTCTTCAGCCTCTTATTCTAAAGCTCCTCAATTACTTCCATCTATAGAAATAATACACCAAGTTATATCTCTGGTAGCTACTGGGAATTTTTGTTCTTAAATATTTCCTTTAAAATCGGTAGTCTCCTCCAGCTATAAAAGTCTCAATTCCTTTCTCCATTTTAACTAGACAAGGAGTTTATTAGGTACAAAATTTCCTCTTCTTCAGGAAATTTCAATGATTTCTGAAATGAACAGTTCCAGAATATGAAACTAATTAATGTAGGCCCTTATCACTTCATGCCTGCATTATTGCAATATTCTTTTTGTGGGTCTGCTTGTTTTCAGTCTCTCCCCACTGCAATCCATCTTCCAATCAGCCACTTTTCTAAAGTGCAGGTATGATTACGACATCATTCTTTCCTCTTCCCCTTTCAGTAAACTCTAGTTGCGCTCTATTGCCTCCAGGATCAAATAAAAAAATGCTCTGTTTAGTATCCAGAGTCCTTTATTGTCTCTTTTTTACCTTTCCAGTCTTTTTATATATGTATCCCTGACACATACTCTTTGATCTGATGACTTTGGCTTCCTGGCTGTTCCATGACCAATATCTCAGTTCCAGTCATGTTCTCTGATTATCCCTCATGCCTGAAATGCTTTCCCTTTTCCTCTCTGACTTCTGACTGCTTTTAAGTCCAATTCAAATCTCCCCTTCTACAAGAAGCTTTCCCCAACCCTTCTCTTTTGTTAATTGCTTCCTATTTGTTCTGTTTATAGCTTGCTTTGTACATATTCATTTGCAAGTTGTCTCACCCATTCTGGTATCTTTGCGAAGAAAATCCCATGGATAATATGCTCCATGGTCATGAAGAATTAGAAGCAACTGAACAATAACACCCCACACTTAAAAAATTAAACAAACAAAACACTCACTATTTCCTGTTATCCCCTCAAGCTATGGTCCTATATGTCTCTTCCTTTTCTGGGATAACATCATCAAACAACACCCATTGCCTCCACTTCCTATTCTCTCATTTACTTACCAACTCATTGCTTGCCTTTCTACCTCATTACTCAACTGAAACTGCTTGCTCCAAAATTATCAATGATTTCTTAATTGACAAATCTGTTGATCTTTCCTCAGCACTTATCTTTACCTTTCTGTAGCAATTGACATTATTAACCATCTTTTCTTTCTGGATACTCTCTCCTTTCTGGATTTTTGTGACACTGAACTTTTTTGGTTCATTTTGAGCTGTAAAATTCATACCTCAAACTCAATATACCCCAAACCTACTACTCTTCCAAACTTCCCAATTTGTTTCAAATGCTTCATGATCCTTTCAGTCATCTAGATTCATCACCTAGGTGTCATCCTTGTATTCTCGCCCTCCTCCACCCAATATACTCAACTGCTTGCCAAATTTTGTAATTTCTACCTCAACATCCCTGGCATGTTTCCCTTCTCTCCACTCAAACAATCACTCCACCCCCCTCCAGTTAAGACTAGAACATTGCCTCCTAATTGATCTCCCTATTTCAAATCTTCTCCTTCTCCAATCCATTCTCTACACAGCTGCCAAAATGATTTGCCTAAAACACAGATACAACCACATCACTCTCCTACTCAATAAATAACAATGGCCTCCAGTTAGATTTAAGATAAAACACAAACTTTTCATTTGGCATTCAAAACCATTTATAATCTGATTCCAACCTACCTTTCCAGTTTTGTTACATCATTTTCTTTCATACACTGGGTAGTTTAATTAGTGTGCCTTTTTTGTTGTTACTCATGTGCACCATTATATTTCTCATCTTCATTCCTGGACACTGACTTGGCATGTACTATACTTGTACCTTTGCCTCCAAGAAATATTGATTTCCTTTAAGATTCATGTCAAATACGGAACTTGGAACTGTGCTCAAAGAGTTATGAAACTGTGCATATCTTTTGATCCAGCAGTGTTTCTATTGGGCTTATATTCCAAAGAGATCCTAAAGAAGGGAACGGGACTCATATATGCAAAAATGTTTGTGACAGCCCTTTTTGTAGTGGGTAGAACTGGAAACTGAATGGATGCCCATCAACTGGAGAATGATTGAATAAATTGTGGTATATGAATGTTATGGAATATTATTATTCTGTAAGAAACAACCAGAAGAATGATTTCAAAGAGGCCTGGAGAGACTTACGTGAACTGATGCTGAGTGAAATGAGCAGAACCAGAAAATCATTATACATGGCAACAACAAAACTATATAATGATCAATTCTGAAGACGTGGCTCTCTTCAACAATGAGATCATTCAAACCAGTTCCAATTGTTCAGTGATGAAGAGAGCCATCTACACCCAGAGAGAGGACTGTGAGAACTGAGTGTGGTTCATAACATAGCATTTTGTTGTTGTTTGCTTACATTTTATTATGCTTCACTTTTTCTCTTGTGTAGCACGATAATTGTATAAATATAAATTGTATAAGTCCATATATTGGATTTGACATATATTTCTACCATGTTTAACATATATTGAACTATTTGCCATCTAGGGGATGGTGTGGGGGAAGGGAGGAAAATTGGAACACAGAGTTTTGCAAGGGCTAATGATGAGGAATTGTCCACAAATATGTTTTGAAAAATAAAAAGCTTTAATTTTAAAAAAGATTTATCTCAAATGCACCTTCTACATGAAACTTTCCCTGATTTCCCTCTAAGTTCTAGTACCCCACTTCTGAAATTTCTTTGTATTTATTTTGAATCAAATTATATATAGACATACTACCTCCTCTCTCTCCTCCCATCAAATGTGAGCTTCCTGTGTTTCTTGGTGTTTTACTTTTGTCTTTACATGGAGCACAGTACTGGCACATAGTAGGCTTTTAATAAATGTTTGCTGATTGATTAATTGTTTGCTATGCTAGCTACTTGGTCAGATACTTCAATCTCCTTCTTGAGCTACATTAAATGATGAAGAAGAGATTGTGGACAATAAAGAATTCAAAGAAGGAATGGAAGGTTGTAAAAGAAGATATCTCAGGAACGGTTATAGGAATATGCTTAATTCAGTCTCCAAAAGGTAAGGTGGTGTTTATTACTTTCATATATCTGTTCTATCTCCACTAAGACCATGATAAGCAAGAGATGAATTTAAACTGTAGAATGCTGAGTCTTAAGCTAGATTCTAGGAAGAATTTCTGAAGTGAAGGTTGAAGAATAGTATGGGATCTCTTATTCTGGAGGTTTCCATAAACAGAATAAACTCTTATCTATTTGGTTTAAGTATACAAAGGAATGGATTAGCTGACTAATGGGTCTATAATTTCACAAGGTCTTACTATAATACAAGATAATAATTCACTATTATCTATTCATTAGTTTTGGTCATTCAGAAGCAACAGTGATGGAAAAGGGTCTCTTGAATGAGTTAGTATTCTGACTAATGATGACTTATCTTCCAAAGATTTTTCTCAGGGTCTTATCTGGTACTGTTATAATAACAATAACTTTGCAGAATGATTTAAAATTTTCAATGCACTTTCACATCTATAGAGCCTTATAAGAAAATTATGAAAATCAAATCAAAAAGTATTTATTGTCTATATGCCAAGCATAAGGGCTGGAGATATGAAGACAAAAACAAAACCATCCTAACTTTTCAACGAGCTTAGTCTCAAATGGAGGAAATCTCATATATTTATACATATATGTGTGTATATCTATCTATCTATAGAGATATAGATAGATATCCCTTGTATGGGTATAAATAGTCAGTGGTAGGAGTGAGCTAGGCAGGCTTAACTATCAATCACCTACTGAGCCATTATACACATATTTAAATCATTCAGTCTATTTGCAGTCTGGGACTCTTTATCAATTTCTCTCTTAGGAGCCATCTACTAGCTACCTCCCTCTTTAAAAAAAAAAAAAAAACTGTATTGTGAATTAAATATTCAGCTCAAGTTTCCAAACATTTTGTTCTGACAAAATATAACCTAGGATTTATTGGACCACAAAAATTTAAACCAGATTTACTTCCAGGGTATTGTTCTCAATCAGTTCTTAATGCCACATAAATGATAGAATTTGGGACAGATTTAACACCCAATTTTTTTACATTGACAGACATATTAAAAAAAACATTGAAAATATAATTTACAGAAATATCAAATTTAAAAGTAGACTGCTACCTCAAAAAGAGATAGACTTCAGGAAAAATATAGCTGGCTTTCCTTTCATTAAGTTTTTCATTAGGGAATGGGCAGCTAAGTGATATAGTAAATAAGAGTGCCAACCCTGGGTTCCAGAGAACTTGAGTTCAAATCTGACCTTGGACACCTACTAGCTGTATGACTCTAGATACTTTATCCTATCTTCCTCAGTTTCTTCCTTTCCTTCCTGGATAAGAAAATGGAAAATTACTCTAATATCTCTGTCAAAAAAAATTAGGGTCACAAACAAATAAGGTAACATACATGACCGAAATGACTCAACAACACAACAGACCAAGAGAGCAATGAGGGTAAGTAACAGATGATTGGGTTTTTTCCCTAATCCCTGAGGAGAAATAGAATAAGGCAGTCTCACCAACAATGTCATTCCTGAATCTTGAAAGGTTTTTGCCATCTAAAGGTTCTGTACCTTAATATTTGTCTCTGTCACTGGAGAGTGAGCCTGATTTCAACCTCTGGTATTCTCCATTTGTCCATTCATGTTTGGTCCTCCATTGATCCACCCATTGGTCTTTGCTTCATTATCTGCATAGTTTACCCTACCTATAAATCTCCTTCAAGGTCAAGGTCAATAAAAGCATTCTGCATAAAGAGCACTCAGATGAAGTCTGAAAACCTTCAGAGCTAGAAAGGAGACTAGCCTGCCCACAGGCAGATTCTGTCTTTCATATCTTCAAAACAAGGGGAAAACACTTTTCAATCAATCAACCATAGTCTTTGAATAAGTACAGACTCATTCTAATTGGAGTGTCCTTAGTGGTATCCTGACGCCTAGAGGTTAAGGATAACTAGTATAGAAATGTGTTACTGTCTACACATACAGTACAGAAATTTCCTAACCCAAAAGAGGGATTTTTGGGCAAATTGGGCTTCATTCAAAATCATGTTCTATACATATCTGTTTCTTAGGCAACCTTGGCTCTATCCAAACACTAATTCATAAGACAATAAAAATGATCTTCAGCATGTAAGTGCAGAGATATCTCCCCTCCCCCCACCCAAGATCTGGGACTTTTGAAAAATGAATGATGCTAAACCACTAAATTTTAGTTTAGTTTTGTTTTTTTGTGTGTGTGTTTCAGGAGTCTCTTCCTCTGTTGATTGTTCTTTAAAAACTTCTAAAAACTAAACTATATGTCCAGACTCCCTTCCTCTTTGTGTTTTCTAAGACTGATCTTATGATACCAAGCAAAAGGGTTTTTGTTTTCAATTTTTTTTGTTTTCCCTTCCTACTTCTCTCTTCCCTCTTGGTTCCTTTTATTTTTCAACTTTTAATTTTCTCTCCCTTACTTTAAGGCAATCATCTATAAAGAAGGATGAATCCCAACTAATTCCTCCCCCTATATTTTGTAGGGCTCCAAACTGCAGAAAAGATCAGGTAGTTGAATTAGTAATTCAGCAAAACTATGGGAGGAAGAAAATATTAACCAATCTATTTTTTAAATAAAGAATTATAGTTTTAAAATGTACAGTCAACACATATTACCTCACATCTTCTACCAACACCAAGCAAAGGTAGGAATGAAGAATTAATCACAATGTAAGTCCTTTAGATGTTTGAAGACAGTAATTATGTTTTCCCTATTTTTTCTCTTTTCCAGGATAAACAATCCTATTTCCTTCAATAAATCTTTATATATATATAAAACTAAGGGAATGAATATGATGGGTGGTGAGCAGAAGGTCTTTTAGGGCAAAGCTTCTTGGATTACATAACTGAATGTGGTGGTCACAAAAAAATTTGGCAACACTATATGCTCTCAAGTATACTCTCAAGGCTCATTAGTATCTTTGTTGCCCTCTTCTACTTACTTTGCAGTTTGTCAATGTTCTTCCTAAAAAATGACACTCAGAACTGGACACAAATACCCCAAATGTGGTCTGACCAGGGCAAAGAACAAGTCAGTCATTTTCTAGTTCCAAGCTGTGATATCTCTCTCAAGATGGCCTAAGGTCATATGAGTTTTCCTGGCTACCTCCTAACACTGTTAACTTATTGAAGTTGCAGTCTGCTAAAATTCCAAGATCTTTTTCAAATTAACTTTCTCCAGCTATCCCTCCTATATATACATATATTGAGAGAGATGATTTTTAAAAATTATGTGTAATTTTCCATTTATCTCTATTAAATTTCATCTTATTAGATTTGAGTTCTGGCCTATCAAGGTTGTTTTTATTCTTGGCTCTATCATATGATGCTATCTGCAAGTTTGAGAAACATACCATCTATGCTTGATTATCCATGTCATTAATTAAAATGTTAAATATCACAAGATCAATCACAAATGCCTGAAACATTTCACTGTTATCTCTTTCTAAGTTTACATAAAATTCTTACTGACTATTCTTTAGGTCTAGACATTCAAACAGTTCTTAATTTACTGAAATGGGATATATAGGTGCTTAAGGAAGGTTAGGACCTCTGATGTAAGGACAGGCTGCTCATTTACCTTTGGTGTTCACCTGTTACCCAACTCTCACTAGGGCTCCAAGAAGCTGTAGCATGTGAAGTGAGCACACTCATGTAAAAACCATCTTGGCAGATGATCTAAATCAGGTTGAGGGTAATTAATAGGCTTCAAATCTATTGGTGAGTTAGAGGAATGCCTACTGCTAAGCACGTAAAGACTTCCCCCAGCAATAGATTTGAAGCCTATTAATTACCTTCAACCTGATTTAGATGCTGAGTGAAATAAGCAGAACCAGGAGATCATTATACACTTCAGTAACAACAATGAGGATGTATTCTGGTGGAAGTGGATATCTTCGACAAAGAGAAGATCCAATTCAGTTCCAATTGATCAATGATGGACAGAAGCAGCTACATCCAGAAAAGGAACACAGGGAAATGAATGTGGATTACTTGCATTTCTGTTTTTCTTCCCAGGTGATTTTTACCTTTCTAAATCCGATTTTTCTTGTGTAACAAGAGAACTGTATAAATATATACACATATATTGTATTTAAGATATACTTAAACATGTTTAACATGTATGAGACTGCCTGCCATCTAGGGGAGGGGGTAGAGGGAGGGAAGGGAAAAGTTGGAACAGAAGTGAGTACAAGGGACAATGTTGTAAAAAAATTACCCATACATTTGTTCTGTCAATAAAAAGCTATAATGAAAAAAATAGCATAAAAAATTTTATGTTAAATACTTTATCAAAACTTAAGTAAATTACACTCCTATGACTTACCAGTTAAGTAACTATCAAAAAAGGAAATAAAATTACTTTGGCATGATCTGTTTTTAGTGAATCTATGTATTAGTTTGTGATCACTGCTCCCTTTTCCAAACACTAATATCCTTTTTTAAAATACACTCTAGAATTTTTAAAGAATTCAAAATGAAGCTCCCTGGCATATAGTTTTTCCCATTTCATTCTCTTGACATTTTAACAAAAATTAAGAAATTTTCCCTTCTCCAAAACTGAGCCATATCTCCAGTTCTCCATGACTTTTTAGAGATCAATGGCAGAGGTACTATCAACCACATTTGCTACTTTTTCCAATATCCATAAATATAGCTCTTTGGGGTCAGATAATGTAAAGTAATCAAGGACACTTAGGTGCTTAATGTCTATCTTGCTGTTTCTCTTTGATCAACTGCCCATTAGCCAATTCAATCCCATATTAGTCACTTTTGCTCTGTTCTTTCAAAGTCAAAGGTCATTCTCCTTAACAGAAAAGCAGAAGGAAAATCAAAACTGAAAAGCTCTATCTTCTCTGTCTAAAGTTACTACTGTACTATCCACTCTAAGCAAGTCTTAGCTCTTCTTTGATCTTCCTCTTTCCCCCCCAATATAGCTCCAATCCTACTCCCCCATTTTGCTATCTTTAGTTTTTCTCAATATCATCATTCATTCTGAACTTTTCTACTGATGAATATTCAAACAGGACTATGCTATACTTTTATATGCCATTTAAAATTTTAGCTTCCCATTTTCCTTGGAATTATTTTTTCTGGGTCTTCATAATTCCATTTATTATTTCTGCTTTTTTTTTCATTATCCCCAGTGCTTGACCCATAGTAGTCATTAATAGCCTACTGATTGATTGAATCTCGAGAACAACCCAATCCTATTGGGATGACTTCTTTATTAAAATTTTAGTCCTTGAAAACTATAATACCAAAATATATAATGCATGTCAGTTAATTCCTAACTTTCTTCTTCTCTAATCAATAATCTAAGATGAAGTGGTCAGTTTCCATATTTTGTACCCCAAAATCTAGTTCCTTTTTATTGGTAAGAATCAAAGACAGCATTGAATTTCCTTTTGTCCTTTTCTAGCCCTCTGAAGCATACAACTGTTATTCAGAAATTATGGCAAGGAAGAGGAAACCTGAGATTTACCAGATTAGACAAATTCACATGAAGACAGGAAGGGGCTGAATCAGACTTGTCTTCAATTTCCAGTCCCCACACTCAAAGCACAAGAATCTCCTTCCCGTACCAGGCTCCTTTACCTTCAATTTCTACTATTTATGACTAGCTAATAGTAAAGGAAGAGGGAAAGTTTTTAGAATTTCAGAATAATTAATGTAGTCACTCCCTATTCAGTAAAAACAGAGAACAAAGCTAGTGGTGAACTCAAAATTTATTCTCAGATCACAGAGGAAGGATTAGAAGCCAGCCCTTCCTGCACTTAGGTAATCAATCCAGGTGTGTCCCCTACAAAGCAGTCTCGGCCCTTTACTTACTATCACTAAGAAAGCATTTCATAATGGCTTGAAAATTATGAAAAGTTACAGCTCTCCACAAGACACTTCCCTTGTGACTCACTAGCTATTCTATAAAAAAGGCTTCATGTCCCATCTCTGTGCCTTTATGCTATATCCTTCATGTTTGAAATTCACTCCCTTCTTACCTTTGCTTCTCAAAATGCTTATTTTCTTCAAGATTTAGTTCAAACATCACTTTTTACACAAAATTTTTCCTGTCATTGGACTTAGCCACTTGTTTTGTATATTCTAGATATACTTATTTAGCAAGATAAATTTAAAGTCTGTCAAACTCACTTGTATATTATTCTTTAGGCTTCCAGGTCTCATTCTCAAATGTAGTCTTCCAATCTGGAGCTTCAGTGATCTGAGAGTATGTGTTTTTGTTTTCTTTCCAATTAATAAAATCGTAACATCTTTTTATTAAACAACTAGCTTGAGCTCCCATCCCTTTTATTAAAAATTATGTTTACTTTCCAATAGTAACAACTAATATAAAATTTATGAATAAACCAAATCAATACTAGAGATATAATTATTTACATTATTTCAGTTATGAGAAAGATCATAGCCAGAATCACATCAAATTTGGATGGATATATGGATGGATATCAGTACTTAACTTCTAGAAACATGAATTTGCTATTCAGTTCATTCCATATTTTGATGAAAATTTCTAAAGAACTTTTGTCATTTTCTCAAGTTAAGAGTTAAGTTCAATTCTTTAGAAAATAAACTAGGTTATTCCTTTTTTTTGTTGTTCTCTCTTCAGTTATCACAAAAAGCAATCTTTTCATAATGGATTTCTCTTTGTGGGTTTCTCTTAGGAAAAGAAAAAAAATGCAAACTTTCATTGGCTCCATATAGAAAAGCACTTCATAGTAAAAAAATTTTTCAGCTGTCTTCAAAGGCACAAACTGCCTTTTCCACATATTCCATTTAGCTCTTAATGATATCGTAAGAGTATCTATAGTCTCTGGTAGAGTTTTCTCTGTGAATTTTTTTTCTATATATTTATGCATGAATATGTGTAAATGTACACATATATGTACATGTGTGTATACACAGATAGGCACACATAGGTATACATTTGTCTCTCAGACAAGCTATGTGAGGACAGGGATTGTTTGACTTTCTTAATCTCTAACCCTTAAAACAGATTCTAATATATAGTAAATATTTAAAAATTGATGTATTCATTAATATAAAAACTCTTGTCAATGAAAAAGTTTCCCATAAATAATTAAGTTAAAAGACAATGTGATTTCCTCACATCTTATTAAAGTTCACACTCCTAAGCCTTGTATTCAAGGCCCTCAGAAATGTGACCCTAACTTTTATACATTTAACTCTAACTAACCTCAGTTTCTTCATTTATAAAATAGGGGAGTTGGACTAGACAATCTCTAAAATTCCTTCCAAACCTAACATTCCATGATTCTAGATTGTTTACCAGGGATAGGAATCTTTCTAATAATTAATACTTTACATTAATTGGGTGATTATTTTATAAGTAGAAACTGAGGTGCACAGCAGGGAAGTGACTTGCTAAAATATCACCCAGGCAGTGGTAGAATAAGATTAAAACCATTTCCAAATTTCCAGTTTATTTTTCTTTCTATTTATATAACCAGAATTATTCAATATACTGTTATTAAATAACTATTTTGTGCCAAATTATGCCATTATGCTACCCTATTGACTTGTTAATGATGAGCAAAATTACACAATCAGCAATATTTTTTAAAATACTGTTTTCTCAAGGCTGCTTTAAAAAAAAATGTATGTACATGTGTGTATACACAGATAGGCACACATAGGTATACATTTGTCTCTCAGACAAGCTATGTGAGGACAGGGATTGTTTGACTTTCTTAATCTCTAACCCTTAAAACAGATTCTAATATATAGTAAATATTTAAAAATTGATTTATTCATTAATATAAAAACTCTTGTCAATGAAAAAGTTTCCCATAAATAATTAAGTTAAAAGACAATGTGATTTCCTCACATCTTATTAAAGTTCACACTCCTAAGCCTTGTATTCAAGGCCCTCAGAAATGTGACCCTAACTTTTATACATTTAACTCTAACTAACCTCAGTTTCTTCATTTATAAAATAGGGGAGTTGGACTAGACAATCTCTAAAATTCCTTCCAAACCTAACATTCCATGATTCTAGATTGTTTACCAGGGATAGGAATCTTTCTAATAATTAATACTTTACATTAATTGGGTGATTATTTTATAAGTAGAAACTGAGGTGCACAGCAGGGAAGTGACTTGCTAAAATATCACCCAGGCAGTGGTAGAATAAGATTAAAACCATTTCCAAATTTCCAGTTTATTTTTCTTTCTATTTATATAACCAGAATTATTCAATATACTGTTATTAAATAACTATTTTGTGCCAAATTATGCCATTATGCTACCCTATTGACTTGTTAATGATGAGCAAAATTACACAATCAGCAATATTTTTTAAAATACTGTTTTCTCAAGGCTGCTTTAAAAAAAAAAAAAAAACAAGGAAATGAGACAATTTTTTACATGTTCATATAACCAATCTATAAACCATTAGCACTCTAGTGACTCTTGGTATTGCTATTTAGTGACTTATTGCTATTCTCATGCTATTCTTCTCTGATAAGACTGATGAGGTAGACAGTATGAAGGCAAGAAAAGAAATCAAAAGAAAGGAAATAAGAATAAAATTGGGGAGTCATCAGATCAATTTTGCCTATTTCTTATCACAATTTACCATAAGCTGTCCCCCCATAAATTGTCCCCCATAAGCTGACCAAAGAATAAATCAGCCCCTGAAACATATGTTTATTAGCCCCAACCTAAAAAAGGTAAAGAATAAGGAAGAAAAGAAATTGATGATGGAAACATTACTTAGAAGACAAAAAAAGTCACCCAGCTGCCTTTGTTTCTTTAATCTTTCTTTATCTTTAAGTCTTTCTCTTACTGGATTACTTGATAGAGAAAGGAAAATTTTCTTATAAGAAGGATTACTCTTAATGTTCCATGACAGATTCATCTCTTCTAATCCAGTCCAAAAATTTCTTCCACAGGACCCTCCCTATTACAGCTTGTGTAAATGGGGAATGAAGCAAAGGAGGAGCAAGGGTGTGAACAGGGGAGTTTCCCATGTTGCAACTCACATTCACAAGATTAGCTTCTATTGGCAACAAAAAGGTTTAAGACTTTGGCTTCCTCCAGTCTCCACCTCCTGCCACAGCATCCCCAATATGCTACCATCTATGAAGCTATCCCTTTTCAGGGAAGAGTGAGAGCATTGTTGCCATAACTTAAATGCTTCCCAGACATACAGGATGAGCAATTTCCTCTTTCTTCAATTTGGTCAGCTTTACACCACCTGGAGCCATATTGTTGTTGTTTTTTTTTTTTTTTTCACTGAGTTGGCATTTTTTCCTTGCTACATAATTTCTAGTTTTTCTAATATCTTTGTAAAATTGAGAAATGATTCTTCTTTCTAACATCATAGAAGACAATTAGGAGAATTTGATCAGGAAATTCAATTCAGTTCAATAAATATGTAGTAAGGCCCTAGGAATATGCTGAAATAATCTGTGATCTCATAGATTTGGAAGTTCCCTTCAACAATGTACATTTCAACCTAAGTTTACCCTTCCTTTTAGTACTTTTATCCATGTCCTCCCATAAATTTACCACAGGAGGTTCATTCAATATGCTGGAGGCCCCCCCAGATTTTTCTTGATATCAGTCAGATACTAGTGAAATACTGTCTGTCCACCAGCTACCTGTTTTCATCACCATATGACCAGATCCTTTGGATACAAAAGTACAAACCCCCAGAAACAATCCCTACAATCAAAGAGCTTATGTTCCACACAATTTATATCATGTGTACAGATTATTAAATACAAGGCAATTTAAAGAAAAAGTAATTGCTTCCAGTTGAGAAAAAAACCAGAACATTAGCACAATAAACTTTTTGATCATTTTCATCTTATTCTGGACAATTTCATATTATTTATCTATATATGTGTGTGTGTCTAAATGTAAATATATATTACATACATATGTATGTGTATTGTGTATCTATGAAGATTCAGACAGCCTTACTTATGTTGATGCCAAAAAATATTTAAACTGATGAACAAACCTTCTCTATTTATGTGTTTACATCCCTACATGGGAGGATGATACTTGTAACTCATTAGAACATATATACTACTGAATTTTTCTTTTTCCTCATATGTTAAAATACCACAATCCCCAGTGACTTTAGAACAGGTGAAAAGGAAAACAGTTAAACAAATTCTATTATAAATTGTTTTAAAATAATATAGAGAAAGAAGGAACACAATAAAAAGAGAAAGGATGAGAGCGGGAAAAGGAGGGAGGGAAGGAGGAAGGAAAGTAGAAAAGAAAGAAGGAAGGGAGAGAGTTCCAATTAAGATGGCGGTGTAAAAGAGAGCTGAGAATACCAGATCACTAATATATGATTTTTAAAAGGGCACTAGATCAAAAAATGATCAAGAAATTTGAGGAAAAACATTAAAAAACTCCTTTATCCAACTCTGGACTGCACAAAAAGACTGCCAGAAACCACAGTACCACAAGACATATTCCACTAGAAAAGACAACAGGCTAGAACATTATAGTAAACTAAGTAAGAAAGAGAAGACTGAAGTAACATGCTAACCCTGGACAATCAACTGAAGCACTCTGACCAGGGAAACAGAAATTTGCTAATACTCTGAGCCAAATCATTCCAGGGAGAGGCCAAAATGAATGGGAAAAGTAAGTCAGGGTAAAATAGGTCCTGACCACACAAAATCCCAAATAAGTCTGGAAATATGAATAAACAGGAAAATATTCTAAATACTATGAAGAAATATTGGTTGATTAATTGTTGACCTTCATTTTTTAAGAAGACCAAAATGACATCACCATTTTAGAGTTAAGTTATAATGTGTCTAATTGTAGCTGATCAGATTAATACTAACTCAGAATGCTCTACCACAAATCAGACACAAAAAGTCCATGTGGACATTTGAGGTGGATTCTCCAAATCTGTGAATCTCACATTTCTTTTAAGTTACTTCAATTCTGCTTTGCTCATCAACACAGTACCTTCTCTGATGAGGACATGCCATGCTTGGTAATCCTGTGCCAGTGTCTTTCATATTGCACAATCAATTCCAAAGTTCTTAAGAGACAGATTGAGAGTGTCTTATTGCTTTTTTTTAACCACCATGTGAGCAGTTACCCTGTTTGAGTTCTTTTTAAAACTGCAATAACTGGGATTGTCCACTGCCTATACCTCAATTGCTTCTTGGAAGTATGAAAAAATATATATACATAAGGTAACTAATTGCCTTAGCTGACTTAAAATTGACCCATATAATAGTATATGTGATCTCTTAGTGAAGTGTTTTTATTTTTTCTAATTTAAAAAATTCACTTATTTAACATTTTCCCATTAACATTCAAAGCAATTTTTAACATTTTTTAAAAAAGATTTTTGAGTCCTAGGTTCTCTCCCTTGTACTTATCCACAATTAAGAATCCAAAAAATTTGGGGGCAGCTAGGTGACGCAATGGATAGAGCACCAGCTCTGAATTCAGGAAGACCAGAGTTCAAATCTGGTCTCAGACACTTAACACTTCCTAGCTGTGTGACCTTGGGCAAGTCACTTAACCCCAGCCTCAGGGGGAAAAAAAATTTCAAAACATTTGCATAAAAATCAAGTTGTTTAAAAAAAAACAGCATAGATCTCACATCCTAATGAAAATAAAAACCCTCAAAATAAATTAAGTTAATGCTCAAAAAGTTATCAAACTGTGCATATCCTTTGATCCAGCAGTGTTACTACTGAACTTATATCCTAAAGAGATTTTAAAGAAGGGAAAGGGACCTGCATGTGCAAGAATGTTTGTGGCAGCCCTCTTTGTAGTGGCCAGAAACTGGAAACTGAGTGGATGCCCATCAATTGGAGAATGGTTGAATAAATTGTGGCATATGAATATTATGGAATATTATTATTCTGTAAGAAATGACCAGCAGGATGATTTCAGAAAGGTCTAGAGAAACTTACATGAACTGATGCTGAGTGAAATGAGAAGGACCAGGAGATCGTTCTATATTTCAACAATGATACTATATGATGATCAATTCTGGTAGACGTGGCCATCTTCCACAATGAGAATCAGTTCCAATAGAGCAGTAATGAATTGAACCAGCTACACTCAGCAAAAGAACTCTGGGAGATGATTATGAACCACTACCTAGAATTCCCAATCCCTCTATTTTTGTCTGCCTGCCTTTTTTATTTCCTTCACAGGTTAATTGCACACTATTTCAAAGTTTGATTCTTTTTGTATAGCAAAATAACTGTATGGACATGTACACATATATTGTATTTAACTTATACTTTAACATATTTAACATGTATTGGTCAACCTGCCATCTGGGGGAAGGGGTGGGGAGAAGGAGGGGAAAAGTTGGAAAAAAAGTTTTGCGATTGTTGATGCTGAAAAATTGCCCATGTATATATCTTGTAAAAATAAAGCTATAATAAAAAAAAAAGGAAAATTAAGTTAAAAATAAAGAGAGAAATAGAGAAAGTAATAGAGAATGCCTTGATCTATACTTAGATTCGATCAGTTCCTTCTCTGGGTATTGATAGGAACTTTCATCCTTCAGAATATGTATGGAGGATTGTACAACTGAGAATAATAAAGTCATTTACAGCTGGTCATCCCAGAACATTACTATTATTTTGTATGCAGTATATTTCACTTTGTTTACAGATGCTTTCCAGGTTGTTGGGTTTTGTTTTGTTTTGTTTTGTTTTTTTCCTGTGAGCATCTTGCTTATCATTTTTCAGAGAACAATAATATTCCATCAGAAGAAACTTGCTTTGAAAATTGTTTTTTTTAACAATTACAATTGCTAATTTTTATTTCCTCCCCATTTATTCTCTCTATTCTTTCACCTTGTCCCTCCTCAAAAGTGTTTTGCTACTAACCACTCCCTCCCTCATATGCTCTCTCCTTTATTACCCTCTCTCCCTTCTCACATCGCATTTCCCTCCTATTTTCCTGAAGGGTAAGATAGATTTCTCTGTCCCTATTGAATATGTATATTATTTCCTATTTGAGCCAATTCTGATGTGAGTAAGGTTCACTCATTCTCTCTCTTCTCCCCCTCTTCCCCTCCACTGTAAAAGTTTTTTTTTTTTTTGCCTCTTTTTTTAATGGCAGATAGTTCGCACCATTCCACTTCTCCCTTTCCCTTTCTCCCACTCACCCCTTAATTTTACCATTAAAAACAATTATCCCTTCATATTCAACTCACACTTGTGCCCTCTGTCTATATATACACCTTCTAACTGCCATAATAATGAGAATGTTCTAATGAGTTACAAGTATTGTTCTCCCATGTAGTAATGTAAACATATAAACCTTAGTAAGTCCCTTTTGATATCACTTTCCTGATTACCTCCTTATGCTTCTACAGATCCTATATTTGAAATAAAATTTTGCATTCAGTTCTTGTCTTTTCATCATGAGCACTTGAAAATCTTCTATTTCATTGAATGGCCACCTTTACCTCCGAAGGATTATATTCAGTTTTGCTGGGTAGGTGATTCTCCATTGCTCCATTGCTCTTGGGAATATCATTTTCCAAGCCCTCCAATTCTTTAATGTAGAAGCTGCTAAATCTTGTATTATCCCGACTATGGTTCCACTGTACTTGAATTGTTTCTTTCTGGTGCTTGCAATATTTTCTCCTTGGCCTGGGAGTTCAGGTATTTGATTATAATATTCTAGGGAGGTTTCATTTTGGGATTTCTTTCAGGAGGTGATTGATGAATTCTTTCTATTTCTATTTTATCCTCTGGTTCTAGAATATTAGGACAGTTTTCCTTCATAATTTCTTGAGAGATGTTGTATAGGCCCTTCTTTTTAATCAGGATTTTCAGGTAGATCAATAATTATAAAATGATCTCTCCTGGATCAGTTGTTTTTCCAATGAGATATTTCACATTTCTTTTTTTCTTTTTTCATCTATTGGGGGTTTTGATTTATTGTATTTTGATTTCTTTTAGTCATTAGTTTCCATTTGCTCAATTCTATTTTTAATAATGAATAATCTTCATTATTAAAATGAAATATAAAAATAATTTTAATAATGAATAATTTTCCTCAGTACACTTCCTTTTTCAATTGAACAATTTTGCTTTTTAAGGCATTCTTCTCCTTATTAAGTTTTTGTATTTCCTTTTATCCTCTTTTCAATTCTTTCCCTAATTTTTCCTCTATCTCTTTTACTTGATTTTCAAAATCCCTTTTGAGTTCTTCCAGGTCCTGAGCCCAATTCTTATTTTTCTTGGAAGCTTTGGATGTAGCAGCTTTGACTTTGTTATCATCTTCTGAGTATGTTTTGCTCCTTCTTGTCACCATAATAACTTTCAATTATCTGAAACTTTTTTTTTTTTTTTTTGCTTTCTGCTCATTTTCCTAACCTATTAATCTGCTTTTAATTGTTTGTTAAATTAGGGCTCTGTTTCTAGGATGGAGGGTGCACTGCCCTGAGCTTTAGGGGTTTTGTGCAGCTGTTTTCAGAAATCCTTCTAGGAATCTGCCCTGGAGCTGTTAGGTATGTTCCCCCCTCCCACTATAGCAGTAAGATATAGTGTGTTAGCCCTGGGCTGGGGATCCATTAGCTGGGGCTGCACTGGGACTATACACTAGATCACTTCCCTTCCCCCACCCATTACCACAGACCCTCTCCACTGATCTTCTGAGAGTTCCCTGGTATCCCCAGGCTGAGAGGTCTAGTACTGCTGCTGATTCAGAGGTCCTGCTTCACTGATGCTGGGTTTTAGGCCAGAGCTGGGACAGGGGCTGGGACTGCACTGGGATTATGCACTGGGGTCCCACTCTGCTCCCATAAACCTTTTCTGTTGACCTTATAGTGCCCTTTGATGTCTCTGGGCTAAGAAGTCTGGAAACCACTAGTACTACCACTAATTCTGGGGTTGGGACGGGGGCTGGGTCTGCAGCTGCAGAAGCACTTCCCACCCTGATGTCACAAACCTTTTCTACTGAGCTTCTAAGTTGCCTTTGGCTGAAAAATGTTTTATTCCATCTTTTTGGGTGTTCTGATGCTTTAAAATTTGCTTAGATTCATTATTTAAAGGAATTTGGAGCTGTTTGGGGGAGATAATGGGCAAGTTCCTGCCTTTACTTTACTCTCTTGATTCCACCTTTAGTGAAGCCTTTTTACAACAGATTGAAAATGGATTAAAGGAGGCAAAAATAGGACCTGCCTTTAGAGCTACCAACATAGGAATTATCTCAATTATAAAAATTTTACAATGAAGTTATCTTTCTTTCCCCAAACCCAGAAAACGATACTTCCTTTACTCCAGATCTGGCATCTTTTCATCATCACTGTCTGGTGAATTATCATCTGGTCCATCTACTTCTGGTAAATCTACAACCTAATCACCTCCCATGTTAATCATCATTTCAGAGAATCGATCAAAATTGGACATGTCTCCATCAGAATCATTTTCCCAATCTTTCCAATTATTGAAATCCACACTAAGCCAATTGAGCTTTGCCTTTTATTTTGTTAACATTGGCCAAGATTGTCCTGATTCTCCTTGCCATAAAGAACATAAGATTAATCTATCTTGTCTATAAAAATAGTTTTTTGGCAAGCATGAATTTGGCATTTGAACAATGTAGTCAACCCATCAGAATTGTGTTGTATGTGTTAGAATTTGAATGCTTGACGGTTTAGTTCAATGAGTGATCTTGCTAGATGATCCTCAGAATCTTGTTGAGGCTATTCAAATGGAAGCAATTGGCATGACACTTGTATACTGTCTGGGCTTTGGAAAACATCCTTAGGAAAAACTCCACCAAGGTGAGTAAACTTATCCATAGTTTTGTTTTGACCACAGGGTGGGATCCATACCTGCCATGGTAATCAAGCCAGAGTTGGGTGAGCAGTTTTTAGCCACCTTTTCTAGCCCCTTCCTCACACCAGTAGAGGAGCAATGCAATCCTTAAAAGTCTGCTCAGACACCCAGGGAGTTGCGAATCCTACTGCTATTTCCTATAAGAAGACAACGCTATAACCTGGACCACCTGTATGCAGGGATGTGCCCATAGCTCCCAGTATTTTTTTTTTTTTTCCCTGATGCTGGGGTTAAATGACTTGCTCAGGTTCACACAGCTAGGAAGTGTTAAGTGTCTGAGATCAGATTTGAACTGGAGTCCTCCTGAATTCAAGGCTAGTGCTCTATCCACTGAGCCACCTAGCTGCCTCCTATAGGCCCCCTCCCAGTATTTCTACACTTGCAGCTTCATCACTTTCCTGTCACCACAGGATTTTTGAGATAAGTAAAAATGGTAAAATGTTGTGGGTGATGTCTTTTGATATGTACATAAATTGGGTTTAAGTGAGACAAAGTTGCATGAATTTATCAGCTTCACTTTGTCTCCCAGAGTCATCACAGTTCAGTGGAAGGCACTGTCAAGACAACTGGTGATAGCTCAAATTATACTGAATTGGCTTCTTTATTGTTTAACCAAACTTTAAAATAAAGCAAAAAATGTAATTAATATAACTTTTAAAGGGGGGAAATCAAATAACCAATATAAAAATGTAAAAGGGAAATTTATAACAAAAAGAGATCAAAGAAATTTTTAAAAACATTTCCCAAATTATGTGAACAAAAATGATTATTCAAATGAAATGGAATGTTTTTTTAAATATAAAATATACAGATTCACACCAAAAAAAAGATAATTTAAATAACCCAATCTCAGAAAAAGAAGTTGAACAAGTGATAAATGAAATCCCATAAGGAAAAAACCAAAACCCTGTCCATGCCTAAGTGAAGGGGTAGATAAATTCTCCTAGAGCCTCCACAGCTGTGGATCATAACACTTGAAGGAATTGCAAAACAGCCTTTGCAGATATTCCTTGTGGATTGGGAATGAAATAAATTGGAGGCAAGAGGGAAAGATGAGAGAGGTCAGACAATTGCAACTACCTCTTAGTCTCCTTGTATCATCATCATCATCATCATCATCATCATCATCATCATCATCATCATCATCATCCCTCACATGAAGAGATCTATTTTACAGGTCTGAGTTAGACCTCTAGCAGCCACTGGCAGGTGGCTCCCATATCACAACAAAACCCCAGGACCACTAGAAAATTCCATAAAACTTTTATAGAATAATATTAATATTTTCTAAACTGTTTACCAAAATAGAAAAAGAAGTGGCCCTATCTAATTCCTCCTATATGCAAATGTAGTCTTAATGACTAAATTAGGAAAAGACAAAGAAAGAGAAAAAACTACAGACCAATGTTTAAATTACTAACAATATAAAATATTATATAAAAAATTAAGAAAGAGGCTTTTAGAAATATAGTTTAAGATTAAACTTGAATTTATCCTAGAAACCTAATAGTGATTTTAAGAATTTTAGGAAAACTATTTTAAAAAGACCATATTAATAATAAAATTGATACAAACCATGAAATTATATCACTACTAAATAAAAAGTAGTTTTGACAAAATACAACACTCCACTACAGTTATCCCTTCCATATCATAGAAATTAGGGATGCAGCTTGCCTGCAATCTGGAAAATTCATGTAAAAAATTTTGGCCCTCCTTTTGTAGCAAAGAAGAGATATGAATTATTATGGTATTAAAAGATAAAATATGTTAACACTTGTGAAGGCCCAGTTAGCACCCTGGATACCTTAGAATCGGGATAAGCAAAAGTCCTTGATCTTTATTCTTGGTCTTTTGGAATAGCAGTCAGGGGAAATGGACACAGGAATCTTCACATCTTCTTTCTCTCTCCCCACAGCCAAAAAGTAACTCTTGCTTGTCTTATTTCACCCTGTAATCCCCTCTTAGAATTCTCTGTATACACCAACAGATTGAGCCAGCACAGGATAGTAAGCTGAGCCATTCTCCAAGCCTATGCTAATAGAGTATTATCCAATAAGTAATTAGTCTTAAGTGCTCAGTTGTCCAAGTGCATCTGCTCAGTTCCAGCCCTTTACAAACACTATGCAATATTATACATATATTTTGTGCATTCCTTAGTTTTTAAAACTTTTCCTATTTCATCTAATGGCCTTTGATTATTGTCTGAGACTTCTGCAAAACTCTTCAAAATTGCCATTGAATTTCTTATGCCTACTGTGATAATACTAAAAGTGTGATGGGAAAGTCATGATGTAGAAGGATAACTGTATTATCTTTTAAAAATAAATAACCTTAGGAATAAGTGAATCTTTCTTTAATATATTAAAGAACATCTTCCGAAAACCAATAATCAGCATTATACATAACATAAAAATTCTAGAGGAGTTGTCATTAAAATAAAATAATATAAAGTGATGATGTCAAACTTAAAGGGAAAATGGAACCACTAAATCATGTTTAAGGGTACCTATGGACCACATATTGATTTAAAAACCCACATATTAACATTATATATGTTTTGTTGTATTTTCATTTATTTTATTAAATATTAATGAATTGCATTCTAATCTTGTTTAGACAGTACTGGGGTGTAAGACATGTGTTTGACACTTCTGGTAAAGAGAAAGAAGAGAAGAGAGCACAAGTCAGAGCCTTATGGGTCATGCACAGTGAGCAGGCTTAATTTGGATTAAAAGCAAACAAAGAAGAATAGAGTTTAGACAGGTAAGAGAACCAGGAGAAAGCAGAGACAGAAAAACCTAGACAGAAGAGAGCATCAAGGAGAAGAAGGAGATCCACAATATCAAAAATTACAGAGTTCAAAATTAAGCAAAGGTCATATATTTGAATTTTAAGAGCTTTAGAGAGAATAGTTTCTTCATCTGTAATATAGAGACAATTATAGAACCTATCTAATAGGGTCATGGTGAGGATCATTTGAAATAATATATATAATTTTGCAACCCTTAAAATATTTCCTGAGAAGTGCCTTTCATGCTTACTTCTCTCCTAGTTCAACTCACTCTGCAGACTACTCCATCTTTTCTTGTCAACCCCATCCCCCCAGACATCACCAGACATTCACCCCCAGAGGCTACTTTCCTTCCTTCCTTCTTTCCAGTTCTCCTTTTTTGTTTTGCCTTCTTCTATTAGAATGTAAGGTATTTGATCCCTGAGACTTAATCGGCTCAGAGGACAAAAAAAAAAAAAAAAAAAAATGTAAGGTATTTGGGAGTAAAGATTGTCTTATTTTCTTTTATTTGTATTATCATTTAGCAGAATACCTGGCACATAATAATTATTTAATAAATGCACAAGCATAAGCATGGAAATGCCACCTAATTAAATATCTAAACAGGAAATTGCTGAGGTAATAAAATTGTTATTATAACATAATTTGGAAAGCACCATGTCTAAAAGAATAGGTGCAGATTTCTGTTACAAGAAGCCCACAATAGCAAACAGCAATTGCAAGTTGTTTTATTAGAATGTTACAGGAGTTCAAACTGATGCCTGGTTGAAAACAGCTTCCTATTATCAAAAGGCAATCAGTTGACATTCATTTTGGCAAAGAATATATACTAACATTATCAGAATAATACCTCAACAAAAGAGTATACGGGATGTTGTAATGTTTAAATAATGGCCTGGATATGCCTAAGGAAAAACTAGATTAGGAAAACTTTCTTTTTAGTACCCCCAAATAATGAGAAAGTGAAATATTTCTTGCCTTTCTTGGCTCTTTGAGTGATGGATCTTCCTGACTGGATAATAAGGATTACCTTGTTGTAATATCCTTTTTTTTTTTTTTTAACATGTTTTTACATGCCCTCTCCTAGGAAACAGAAGTGAGTGAATCTGATAAATTAATCTATGCTTATATGGTAATAGGTCAATCTGTTAACCTTCTCAGGTAACATATTTGTATTTTAACTGGGATTTTTCAGACCAGAATCCCTGTTACCTAAAGGAGCAATTTAAGATGATGAGAACTTTAATAACACTATACATATATATATATATATATATATATATATATATATATATATATATATAGCATCAGTTTTCATTCATTCACCAAACATTTAAGTACTTATACATCAAGTATCAGGTTCTTGAGAAGAAAAAAGTATTAACAGCCCATTCATTTCAAGGAGCTTACATTTTAATGGGGGAGAAAATATGTAATATATAATACATATTATATGTTGAAAATATATATGTTATAGAGGGGTCTCACTTGTAGACTGGGGCCACTTGTTGTGAGAGCTGAACTCCACCTATAGCATGTGGGTGTCATTGCGTAGCTCAAAGGGAGGTTGATTAGACATCACCAGTATCTTCTCCTCCTACCTTTTTCCAAGGGGGATTTTAATTATTGCCAGAAGAGGAAAAGGAAATAGGGGCCAGAAGTTACTCTGCTCTCCTCAGGAAGTAGGGTACCTGGCTATAATTTTATTTGTCTGTTCCCTTAAATATATTAAGTCTGTGGGATATGATTAAGGTCAATTCAACTTCTAATTACTGTCATTACTTCAAAGAAGCAGGACCACCAAATACCTATTTCTATTGTATTCCACAATGGATACAACCTCTTTATTCAAATTAAAGCAAGTATAAACAGAGGAGAATACAGACAATACAGAATGGAAGGACTCTCCCATTGGGACCAAAGTAACTGACCAACTGACTTCAACCAAGAGAGAGAGTCTCACATTCACCGAAAGGAAAATTCCTTAAAATCTCTGGTGTAGCCAACTTAGGATGGAAATGTGACAGAGACTTCCAGCTGCTCTCATATCTTCCCACAGTCTTTTTATTTAAACAACATGAAGTGGGCTTGGTCTTGTCCATCTTCCTTCTCAAAGCTGGAAGCCAGAAACACACAAAGCAACCAGAAGTTTAAAGATGTTTAGAGTTCATTTGTTCTCATCAATCCTATCCTGCTCCTTACAAAGGGCAGGGCATTAATTTGAACTAATAAAGAGAGAGACCTATTGGGACCTTTGGGACAGGGTTACATTCCTCACTTGAACTGAAGCACTTTACAATCCTCTTTGCAAAGATCATCTGGGGGCAATTCCCATTTTTATAAATATGCAGCACAATACAAATAACAGAGCTTCAAAGCAACAAAGACATTTTCCTGGTGTCACAAGTCACCAAACTTCAGTATTATCGGAAATGAAATAAACAAACATGTATTAACATGTAGCAGGCACGGCACTCTTCGGAGTATCATTTGAGAGGATATTACAATGGTAACATATTTTGTTAAGTATAAGATATACAATGTGCTTTTTTGGAAGCAAGTGTATATCCTCAATACATAGTAATCAAACAAAAGTAAAAACATGGCTAACAAAGCAAAACAAGTTAGCTATAACAATAACAATATTAATAGGCCTATATATGGAATAAAACCTAATTGTAACTACTATATATTTACAAAACAATTAACAAACTGATATTGCTATACCATGAACATAACACAAAACAGTCAAATGAACACAACAGCAAAACAAGAACGACAACAAAAATCAAGCAATCTCAGGCATTCAGCAATTAAAATAAATAGTAGTAAACATATGCATTATATGCAAGGAACTTTTCATGTGAGAAATCACTAGTATTCTTTCCTAGAGATGTATATAATTATATCTTTGGGTTTATCTATCATAACTTAGCTTTGTGACTGGTTTAATAGGCCTAGTTTTCTTGTCACTGATTAATATTTCCCTTTTCATACCAGATCTTGTAGTTCATATTGGCTGACCATTAGGATCATTATAGATTAGTGAGTCCACACCTGGACTGTTAACTATCCCAGACTGGCAATTAATATTTTCCAGCTTTGTGGACTGAAATAGTACCCTAAGACTCTCCATAATCAGAGTTTTGGTCTTGAAAAGAGTTGCATCTAAATTCAATTTTTTCACCCTGTAGTAATACATATTTTCCTTTTCTGGTTGCATCATTTTTTCAGCACCCATATCTGGGTCAAAAAAGTATGGCTGGTCAACAGCCTTTTTCCTCAGCCATCAGTTTTTTCTATATGCTCATTAGAAAGTCTAAGTTTCTTATGGGCAATAGGTGATTGTAGTGAATTGTCCTGATGAGGCCCTTCCATTCTCTAGGATTAATTTATAAACAGGCAAAATGTCTAGTCTCTAAATTGCTTTTTATTGATCCACCAACTTGTAAAATCCTGGATATATGAAAGTAATCTTTTTCCTTGTCTTTATCAGACATAAGAATCTGTTATATACTATATGAGTCCAAGACTAAAAATCATTGGCTGTCTAACAGACAATCCTTTGCATTCCAATAAGCCTAAAAAAGTAAATTGGATCCGGACTATAGGTTAATGCTTCAGGTACAATGAAGAGTGATGAATTTAAAGTCATAGATCTTGTGAACAAATATCAGCAGCTCTATATAGTGCCTATGCAATCTTGGGCAATTATGAACCACAAATCTCAGTTTTCTTTTCTATTAAATGAAAGAGTGTATTAAATGATTTCTAAGGCTCATTTGACCTCTAAATCTATTATCCTAAAAAATACAGTGGAATTGGACATGACTGATGATTTCTATTCCACAATTATTCTGTATTTAGCTGGAAGCTGCCAGACACTTATTTCAACAAGGCCATCTTCATGAGTTGTAGTTAAATGGACACATCAGCATGATATAGTAAAGCCAGAATACTAGAGTTCAAGTCTCCACTACTTATTAGTTTCATAAACTTGGGCAAGCCACTTAGCCTCTCTAAGGCTAGCTCACAAAGCTGTCAAATAGGAAGCAGTTTTCAGACTGCAATTTGATATCTGAACATGAATTATTATCTGACTTACATTCAGTTCTAACATTGTTACAGAGATTTTGTGGAATTTGTGATAGGAATCAGGGATGCTATATATACATACACATGTGTGCATGTATATATACACAGTATGTATATATACATATAGATATATAGAAATATGCCTATACATATCTTTACATATGTATATGCATATACATACATATATGTGTGTGCATAAAGATATATAGATATATGTCTTTTTGTCACTTTTCTTTTTTTTAAAGCTACTTTGTAAAAGCAGGCATTAACAACTGGCAGCATGTGCACCAGTGATGTCCACTTATTGATTTTCAGTGGCACATAATGCTAAATGATGATTTATTGGACACATTATTGTGTCCGATCACTATTCCCTTAACACACTAGAATAATTAAATCCAATCCAATAAGCATTCAATAAGTGCCTACTATGTGTAAGGCAATAGACAAGAGATGAAGAACAGTCCCCACCATAATTTAGCTTAAATTCTGCCTGGGGGATAAAACAAATATTCTAGGTATCAGTGATCTAAATATCACACACAGTTGGTTAATCACTTAATCAAAGACTAAAATCTTATAGCTGGAAGAGGCCTTAGAGTTCATACTGTCCAATTCTGGTTTTTCTTATTTTTTCCAATTGTATTTTATTTTTCCAAATACATGCAAAGATAGTTTTCAACATTAACCTTTGCAAAACCTTATATTCCAAATTTTACTTCCTCCCTCCCCCACTTTTTTCCTCCCCAAAATAGAAGCAATCCAATATAGGTTAAACAAATGCATCAATTCTCTCTTTTCAAAGATGATGATTTGGTGTAAGGTCACATAGCTATTGTTTTCCTTGAAAGACTGAAAATGCTTTGAGCTCAAGGACTTTTTAAAAATTTGTATCCTAAACTAGGCTCAGTGCATGACATAGAGTACAATGTGTCCTCAAACTTTTTAAACAGGGGGCCAGTTCACTATCCCTCAGACTGTTGGAGGGCCGGACTATAGTAAAAACAAAAACTCACACTCTGTCTCCACCCCTCAGCCCATTAGCCATAACCCGCTGGCCGCATAAACGTCCTTTGGGGATGCATCTGGCCCACAGGTTACTGCCTGGCACCGCCGTACATAATAAATGCTTAGCGATCAATTAGTGGCAAAGCTCAGATTAGAATCTTGGTCTCCAAATATCTAGTCCATTATTCTCTGTTACCACTATTGATTTAACCCAAATCATCAGTACATTTTTGTTTTTGTTTCTTTTTTCCACCCAAGTTCAGCAAGCCTTTCAGCAATCTGATGAGAAGTTCTCACATGACTTACTTCTCTTTCCTAAGAAGTATGTGGCTGAAGGCTCCATTTCTTTTTTTTTTTTCCCTCTGTTTTTGGCGGTCAAAATAGGGGTTAGCTTGAGGGGAAACACTAAATTGTCTTTGGAGTTTCACTGCTGCCTCATCACATAACTGAAAGCCACACACGAAGCAACATGAAATGCAAAGTAGGGGAATTGGAGAGAGCCTTGCTCTGTCCCAAGTAGAATGCTGTGAGTTCTGCCAAAGTATCCTTCTAAGTACCATGATTTTGTCATTGGGAATGCCCCAAGTCAGGGCAAAACTGAGGGAAAGGGAAAAGAGTCATCTGGAGTAAATCATTTGACATCATTGAGTCTCACTTTATGCATCTGTAAAATAGAGAAGGAGAAGAAAGAGATAGAAAGGAGATGGAATATAATAAGAAATTTTAAGTGTCATAAGTGTATCATAAGTCTCTTTAGCAGTCTGGAGAAACCTTTAGGATTGAGACCAGATATAGACCAGGCTAAGAAACTCTATACAAAATGATTTCTCAGTCTCCTTAGGATCTTAAGAATTTATGGAATTTAAGGTTTCTAGGAATGGCCAGCTAAAGAACAAAACACAAGAAACTATTATGTTCCTTGGCTGCAGGTCTACCTTTCCTAGGTATTGTTCTATGTCTGATTTCATACACTTTCTACTATTTCCAAAATTTCTTTAAAAAATTTACCTGGTAAATGTTCCATTCATTTTAGATCTTGCTAACCACTAAGATATTCCTAACTAATTTAATAAGACAACTTTTGCTAATTCATTTGAGTTGTTCTAAGGATCAAATGAAATAAGGTACATAAACTATATTGTAAGCCATAAAGTACTATGTAATATTATGTCACATATAATAAATGTTATATTATATAATATAATGATAATCACTGATCATTATGTACAATGAATAGAACAATGGATCTAAAGATGAAATACTTGATTTTGAATCTGTTGTTTGAATTGTTTCCAACAATTTCCAGTTGTGTGATCATGGGCAAGCAAGCCCATGTCTTTGTGCTTCAATTTCTCTGGCGGTAAAAGAAGATAGTAGCACCTATCCCCCAGGGTTATTGTGAAGATAAAATAAAATGTTTGTAAAGCTCTTTACAAATCTTAAAGCATTATATAAATGTTGTGCTAATATTATTACTTTATACTTTTTAATGCTTTATTTATATGATCTTATTCAAATAAAAATATAATTACTATTTTGATCCTCATAACTACTAGTGCCATTCGTTAATATATACCTTATATTTGTCTTGTATTTGTTTTGCACATATTTATTATTGCATTGACACACACCTTTAGAATATTTGAGTGCAGAGATTGCTCATTTTTTATTACTGTGTCCTAGCACTTGGCAGAGTACTGGCTTATAATAGACAATATTAATGATAATTAATTTTCAACTAGGCTTGTGATATTTCATCACTATACACAGCTTCTTGGGGATCATTGCATTGCCATTGCAGACCAGAAGTTGTTCTTCAAGGGAGTCACCAGAGGTGCAGCAGACAGAACCCATGCCCTGGAGTCAGGAGGACCTGAGTTCAAATCCAGTTTCAGATACCTAATATTTCCTAGCTATGTGATCCTAGGCAAGTCATTTAACCTCCATTTAATCCCCCCAAATAAATAAATATTTTTGATTGTTTGATAATTACTACTAATAAAACATAATAAACTGAAATTTAAAATCTATGTATAATCAAAATTTCTATGTAAGAACTAATTCTAAGAATTGCTACTACTACTACTAATAAAGATGATAATAAATAATAACTTTGATATCACAAGGATTCATGCTTTTCAAAACATTTGAGAGGAACAGGATGAAAGAAAGGAGAAAAGAGAATAAATACAGAGAAAATACAGTTAGTAATAGTAATTTTAAAAAAGTTTTTCTGATGAAGACCTCACTTCTCAAAAATATAGGAAACTGAGTCAAATTTATAAAAAATAAGTCATTCCCCAAATGATAAATGATAAAAAGATATAAACTATTCCCAAAGGGCTAGCATACATAATCATGCATAACAATTGACCTAATTGACCTAATAGTACCACTACTGGAGATGTATCCCAAAAGAAACTTTCTTAAAAGGGAAAGGACCTATATGTGTAAAAATATTTATAATAGCTCTTTTCTCAGGGAAAAGAATTGGAAATCAAAGGGATCTCATCAATTGGTGAATGGCTAAATAAATTATGGCATGTGGTTATGATAGAATATTATTATTCTAAAAGAAATGATGAACAGAACACTCTCAGAAAAACCTGGAAAGTCCTCCATGAAATCATGCAAAGTGAAATGTACTGTACACAAAGTAACAGCAATGTTACTGTGAATGACTGGGCTATTCTCAGCAATACAATAATAATAATCCAAGATTACTCTGAAGGACATTGTGAAAAATGTTGTCCATACCCAGAAAAAGAATTAATTGTGTGTTTGAATACAGATTGAACTGTGTATTCATGCTTTTGTTGCTATGGAAACTTGTATCAAAAATCACTATCCCTTTTCCATTTAATTTATGGCTATCAAAAATGTTTGTGGCTGAAAAACATGGCACTCAAGAGTCAACCTGGAGATATACCTGTCCAAATTTAGCCCACTGGTCCTGGAATAGCAGACATATATTCCATTCCAAAGGCCATGTGCAAAATAGGAAAGTAGACTTTTCACTCTGTTGACATAGCCTTGGAGAATCCAGGTTCACCTTCATGCCATGACACAGCAATAGAGAAGGACTTCAGTGGAGAATGGATAATTATGTGCTAGAAAAATCTAAAGAAATTGTATCTTGATAGTCCTATAATTATCTGCAACATCCTTTCTCATAATTCTGAACAAGGAAAGGATTAGAGGTTTAATGGAAGTAACAGGAAGGCAGATTTCAGCTTAATCTCAAGCACTTCCTAATAATTAAATGTCTAAAAAACAAATGGGCTGTTTTATGAAATTGTGAGTTCCTGTTACTAGAAATGTTTGAGCAAGGAGTGAATAACCATTTGTGGGGAATATTTACAGGTGATTCATTTTCCAAGCTTGAGTTGGAGCTGATGTGAGAGAGCATGGTAAGTATTATGGGTATGAAGTCGTAGGACCTAAGTACAGAATCTTTCTTTGCCATTAAAACAGAGAAGGTGGTGCTGGAGCTGAATTTGAAAAAAGCTAAGGATTCTGAAATGATGAGATAATGTAACTAATTAATCAATTTTACCCACTCCTCTCCTTTTGCTTGTCTTGTCCTATCCGTTTACTGTGGCTTGGGTCCATTGCTCTGAATTGCCTGTTTTCTAATAAGGGAATTAGGATCCCAGGGCTTCATTGTATCCTCATATTTACTTTTTTAGTCTAATGTAGGTTCTCCTTGAATTCTTTAAAAGTGGGACATAAAGGTAATGTCTAAAATACAACATGAACCTGATGTAGCACAGGTGCTTTTATCCCTACACAGAAAGGGACACTAACCATTTGACATTTTTACATCCACTAAGAATATTCCTGTTAATACCAAATGGGTTCTTTCCTTAAAGTGATCTTTTTCTTTTGGGATACTTCTTTCCCTTTTGGTCTGTCTGATTCTACTTCTACTGCTACCACAATTTCTCTGGTATCTGTTATCCTGCTGCTCAGGTATCTGTGAAGGGGAAAACTCCAGTTCCTTTTTAGATCTCACAAGGATATATGCCAAACAATATATAAATATGATGAGGCCCTTTCCCAGGAACAAACCTTCTTAGGAAGCCTTGATCTCCTGGGTGAGGAGAAGTGCACCCCCTGCACACAGACTCACAGACACACACACACACACACACACACACACACACCTTAGCCCTCCCTGTGGTTCAAGAAGTATCCTTACACTCTGAAATCAACAGGATGAAGAATTCTCAGAGTTAAGCATCATTCTTTTAATATGTCCAAGGTGTTCTTGCTCAGCATAAAATTAAATTACACAATTGTATAAACTCCTGAATTCTCAAGACCATTAAGAAGTAAGCAAAAGAAGTGTATACATATTTTAAAGTGGTAGGGAAAGGGTATCCTTCACTGCATGTTCAGAAGTAAACCTTTGCTTACAAAGGCCAAGGTCTCCCATTCCATCCAGGGCCATCTCCAGTCATCTTGATCTATATCTTACCACTAAACCCAGATGACTCTGCAAGGAAAATGAAGCAGAAGACCTTGCACAGTCCTCCCTTACTTAAATCCAATTCACTTGTATGTCATGGCATCATCTCCTTAAAGTCTAGGTTCTCAAGAATGAAAAACAAACAACAATCCTTGCACCGGCAGGCTTATCAAAGAAAAGCTTAAGGAGTATATCCTAAGGGTATACTATGTAAAGAAGGAGTAAAAGAATGAAAAGGAAAAGGAAAAGGAAAATGGAAAATGGGACTTTATAATAAACAAAAGCAGGAGATAAAACACAGGTACTTATGTAGAATACAGATTTTAATTAGTTTTTTTTTTTTTTTTTTTTTTAAGGCAGAACAGTAAGAACTAGTTTATCACTGAATAGTTATCAGTGATAACTGATAACTAATTAGTTTTAGTTATCACTGGATTGTGGTTTTTTTCCCATTGTTCACCTTATTTAAGAAGAGATTCTTATGGACTTTTCTCTGGCCTGACCTGATTTTTCTGGTGTGGAGATCTCCCAGTAAGAAAACTCAGCTTCTATTTTCCAACTAATAAATGGTCAAAGGATATGAATAAACAATTTTCAGGAGAAGAAATTAAAATCATTTCTGGTTATATGAAAAAAAATTACTATTGATTAAAGAAGTGTAAATTAAGACCACTGTGATGTATCACCACACCCTTCTCACATTAGCTAAGATGACAGGAAAAGATGATTAATGTTGGAGGGGATATGGGAAAACTAGGGCACCAGCACATTTTTGGTGGAGTTGTGAACTAATCCAACCATTTTAATGAGCAATTTGGAACTATGCCAAAGGATTATCAAACTGTGCATATCCTTTGATCCTACAGTGTCTCTATTGGGTCTGAATCCCAAAGAAATTATAAAAAGGGAAAAGAATCCCCACATGTACAAAAATGTTTGTGGCAGCCCTTTTTGGAGTGGCAAAGGACTGAAAACTGAGTGGATGCCCATTCAATTGGAGAATGGATGAATAAATTATGGTATATGAATGCTATGGAATATTATTGTTCTGTAAGAAACGACCAGCAGGATGATTTCAGAGAGACTTGGTGAGACTTATATGAACTGATGCTGAGTGAAATGAGCAGAACCAGGAGATCATTATACATGGCAACAACAAGACTATTTGATGATCAGTTCTAATGGATATGGCTCTCTTCAACAATAGATGATTCAAATCAGTTCCAATTGTTCAATGATGAAGAGAACCATATACACCCAGAGAGAGGCCTGTGGGAACTGAGTGTGGACTACAACATAGCATTTTCATGCTTTCTATTGATGTTTGTTTGCATTTTGTTTTCCTTCTCAGGTTTTTTTCCTTTCTAAATCTGATTTTTCTTGTGCAGCAAGATAATTGTATAAATATGTATACATATATCGGATTTAACATATATTTCAACATATTTCACATGTATTGGATTACCTACCATCTAGTGGAAGGAGTGGGGGGAAGGAGGGAAAAATTTGGAACAAAGTTTTGGAAGGATCAATGTTGAAAAGTTGGTCATGCATATGTTTTGTAAATAAAACGCTTTAATAATAAAAAGGTAAAAAACAGAGAGAAGAGAGAGAGAGAGAGAGAGAGAGAGAGAGAGAGAGAGAGAGAGAGAGAGAGAGAGAGAGAGAGAGAGAGAGGGGAAAGGTGTATAAAAGAATATCAGTTTCAGAGCAGTGTGACTTAAGAGTTTAAAAGATTCAGAATTAGGCTTTTTTCTCTTGGTAACCTAAATATTTTGAAGATAGTTTTAGGAGAAATGAAAAAAATATCTCACCTTGGAAAAGATTAGGAAATGACAAGTTAGTTTCTTGACTTTAGAAATAAAAATGTGATATCATATCACAATCATTTGACCCATTTATCTCCATCAGCCCCCAAACACACACACACACACACACACACACACACACACACACACACACACACACACACATAAAAAGCAGATCATCTCTCCACATTCCTCAACCCAGATGAGAGAACCGAATTTGAAGGAAAAGCAATTTCTAGTAAACAAATGGCAACAAGGAAAAATGGGTTTATGTGGGAAACTCCAGGGAAGTATATGGAAAGCATATCAGCTTCCAATCTGCCAATTTAATGTATCTACTTTGATAGCTAATGAAATAATCTTTATACTGCTAAAAGTTAAACTTATTTGAATAATGTTGGAAGTATCAGAGAAGTTAATTTTGATAGGATAGTTTAAATAAGGCCTTGATACCAAATTAAACCTGAGAAGTAAAGAAGAAACCCTGGCGGATTGCTAAATTACCTGAGCTAGAATTTCAGACTGCCTCCATGGTGTAATTTCCATTCTACTCATTCTATTCTACTCTTGCTATAGAATAGATAAATAACTCAGTGGACTGGGGGTCAGGACCACTTGGCTTAGAACCTCTCTTGCTTATTTGATAAGTATACAAATCATTCAACAACTTTCAATAATTTCTTTATCTGTAAAATGGGGATAATGATAGCACCTACTTCACAAGGTTATTATGTGTCAAATAAAACAATATATATAGCGTATTTTGTAAATCTAAAAACACTACATAAAGGTAGTTTCTGTTTTTATTCTTATATGACAGGTCTTGTGTAGGTATTGGAGAATTTAAGAGAAAAACAAGTGTCCTTGCCCAAAAGGAGTTTACATTTTTCTGGGAAGCCAATAAGTACTCTCCCCTATCCAAAAAACAAACAAACAAACAAACAAAACCCAACTTATCCATGCCAGGTTGTTGAAATCTGTTCTTTTATGGAAGATAAGACCTTTCAATCCATGATCAAACATAAAGTTTAAAATTCAAGTTTCCCTAGCATAATTAGCACAGAAGCTCATGGTAGAATAATTGGACCAAAAGAAAGGAAGCCAAAATTATGTCCCACAACTTATTCAGCCATTCCTACCTAGATTTCTTGTTCTTTATTAGCACTAAGAGAGCTTCTATAAATATTTTAGAACATGCAGATTCTTTTTTCTTGATCACCTTTCCTGAAGTTATCTCAAGCTCAATGTCAAAGGTTTTATAACTTTGGGGGTATAATTTCATATTGTACTTCAAAATAATTGAACTAGTTCACAATCACACCAATAGTGTATGTGTCCTGATTTTTCTACATCCCCTCCAAAGTTTGTCAATACCTCCTTCTTTGTTGGTATCCAACCTGATAGGTGTGAGATGGTACTTTAGAGTTGTTTTAATTTGCATTTCTCTAATCAATTATGAATTAGACACTTTTTCATATGACTATATATAGTTTTGATTTCTTCCTTTAAAACCTACCTCCTAATATACATTTATCAATTGGAAAATGACTCATTCTTATAAATTTCAAAAAGTTCTCTATATATTTTGAGATATCAAGCTTTAATCCAATACACTGTCTATAAATTTCATTCATTTTACATCTCACAATGCTCTCCATCTCCTGTTTATTGATAAATTCTTCTACTATCCAAAACTCTGATAGGTAATATGTTCCATATTCTAACTTGCTTATGATATCTTCCTTTATGTCTAGGTTATATATCCATTTTGACCTTAGCTTGTTAATGGTGTAAGATATCGTTATATAGTGGAATAGCTGGTATAGTGTTGTAGTCTATCAGACTACTTTCTAGTTTTCTTAACAATTTTTTTGACCTAATAGTGAAATTTTATCCTAAAATTTTGCATTTTTTCTTTACAAAATTTTAAGGAACAGGTCAATTCTCTGAGAGCCTCCACAGCTGTGGATCATAACATCTAAAGGAGTTATAAGGCACCCTTTGCTGAGACAGGTGCTGCGGACTAGGAATGAGATGAATTGGAGGCAGAGGGAAGAGGAGAGAGGTCAGACAACACACTGGCCTCTCAGTCAGAGAGGTCAAAGAACAGCAACTGCCTCAGTTTCCTTGTATCATCCTCTCAAAAGAGGAGATCCATTCTGGGTTGAATTTCTAGCAGCCACTATCAGGTGGCTCCTCTGTATTCCAACAGCTTTCCTGTGTATTCCAACACATAAATCTTAGCATTTATCAAACATGAGTTGATTATAATTATTTACTGCTATGTAGTGCATATCTACCATTTTATTTCTTAGCCAGTGATACATAGTTTTTGATAATTACTGCTTTATAAAATAATTTAAGACCTGGCACTGTTGGACTTCTTGTCTTTACTTTTTTTTTTTCATTAATTCCTTTGACATCCTTAAACTTTTGTCCTTCCAAATGAATTTTGTTATTATTTTTCTAGCTCAATAAAGAATTGTTTTTGGTAATTTAATAGGACTGGTACTAAATAAGCAAGTTAAGTAGAATTGTTACTTTTGTTATATTGGCTCAGCCCACTAATGAACAATTAATACTTCTCCGTTTATTTAAATCTGTTCATATAGTTCCTGAGTTTGTTTTGCAATTATGCTCCCAAATATTTCATATTGTTTACAATCATTTTAAATGAAGTATTTCTTACTATATCTTCTTGTAGGATCCAGTAATAAATAGGTATGTTAATGATTTTAGTGAATTTATTTCATATCCTGCTACTTTTTCAAATAACTTTTTAGTTGGATCTGCAATATATTGTCTGCAAAAGGAAATAGTTTTATTACCACACTGACCATCCTAGTTCCTCCAATTTCTTTTTTTATTCTCTTATTGCTATTGCTGGCATTTCTAGTACAATATTGAATAATATTGATAGAAAGAACATCCTTGCTTCCCTCCTGATTTTAATGGAGAAGTATAAATAATACTTACAAATGGTTTCAAGTAGAGGCTACTTACCATTTTAAGTAAAAATCCATTTATGCCTATGCTTTCAAGTATTTGTAATAGGAATGAGTGATACATTTTGTCAAAATCATGTGATTTTTGTTTCTTTTATTATTTACATTGTGTTCATATTACATTAATAATTATGTTAATTTTGATAAAAGTTTTTCTTATATTGAATAAGTCTTGCAATACTGATGTAAATCCCACTGGGTCATAATATATAATCTTTGTGATACATTGTGGTAATTTCCTAGTTAGTACTTTTTTTTAGGATTTTTGTGTTAATATTCATTCATGAAATTGGTCTAGAATTTCCTTCCTGGTTTAGTTATCAGCACCAAATTCATTTCATAAAAGGAACTCTTTTTTTTGCCTATCATTCCAAATAATTTAATTAATAATAGAATTATTTGATTTTTAAATGTTTAGTAGAATTCACTTGTAAATACATTTAGTCCTGATGCTTTTATGTTAGGAAGATCATTTATGTTCTGTTCAAATTATTTTTTCTGAAATAGGTTTATTTAAGCATTCTATTTTTACTTCTGTTAATTTGATTAATCAAGTTAATATTTTTCTAAGTATTTTCCATTTCACTCAAATTATTAAATTTATTGACATATAATTGGGCAAAATAATTCCTAATAATTGTTTTAATTTAATCTTCATTAGGAGTACATATACTCTTTTTATTTTTGATACTAGCATTTTGTTTTTCTTTTTGTCATTTTCTCATAAATCTAGATAATTAGTCTTTTTCATAAAACCCACTCCTATTTTATTTACTAATTTAAGGATTTTCTTACATTCAGTTTTATTAATCTCATTTAATTTTCAGTATTTCCAATTTAATTTTGATTTAGGGGCAGTTAATTTATTTTGTCCTATTCTTAACAGCATACCCAATTCATTGATTTCCTCTTTATTTTATTGATGTAAGCATTTAGAGATATAAATTTCCATTCCTTAATGCTTTTGTTGCATCCCATAAACTTTGTTACATTATCTTATCATTCTCTTTAGTAAAATTATTTATTATTTCTATGACTTGTTCTTTAGCCCACTCATTCTTTAAGATTAAGTTACCTAATCTCCAAGTAATGTTTAATTCTCATGGTACTTTATCAAATGTAATTTAATGCATTATGATCTGAAAAGAATGCATTTAATATTTCTGCTTTTCTGTATTTAACTTTAAAGTTTTTATTGTATAATATATGTTCAATTTTTGGAAAAGCATTGCATACTATGAAAAAAATAGGTAATATTCTATTCTAATCCCATTCACTTCTCTCTAAGTGTCTATCATCTGTACTTGTCTAAGATTCTATTAATCTTCTTGACTTCTTTTTTACTCATTTTTTAGTTAGACCTCTTTAGTTTTTAGAGGGAAAGACTGAAAACCCCCACTGTTTTAGTTTTACTATTTCTGTTTGTTCACCTTCCCCTTTAAAAAAAATTATGAATGCTATTGTGCTTCATTATCTATGGTATATTTTAACATAATTGGGTTTCCCTGCTTATTCCTTTCAATTAAATATACTTCAGTTTTAACTTTGTCTGAGATCATGATTACTACCCCTGCCTTTTTTTTTACATCAACTAAAGCATAATAAATTCTCTATTATTTATATTATTATTTATTCTCTATTTGTCTCTCATTTTAAAATGTGTTTTTTGTAAACAACATATTGTCCAGTTCTGGTTTTTTTGTTTGTTTTTTGTTTTTTTGATCCATTCTATGTTTCTGTTTTAAGGGTGAATTATAACATTCACACTTAAAATACTAGTAGTGTATTTCCTTCCATCCTCTTTTCCCTTACTGTTTATCTTTGTTTGCTTCTCTTTTTAAGCTCTCTTCTTAAAAAAAATATATTTTTTCACTACTGCTGCCCTAAGCACACTCTTCTAAGAGTCCTCCCTTTTTTTGATTTGCTTGCCTTCCTATTTCTCTATAAGTTAAGAAGACTTTTATTCCTACTAATGAATACATTATTCCCTCTTCAACCCAATTCAGATGAGAAAAAGATTCCCAAATTACTCACCTTTCATCCTCTCCTCTCTACTATAAATAGTTCTTTCATTTATGCTTTTTTGTGAGATAATTTATTCCATTTTTATCTCTCCCTAGCCAACTTTATTTCTTAGGATTATCCCATTATAATCAACTCAACTTCAAGTCTTCTATCTATGTATACTCTTTTGAACTACCCTGGCAATGATAGCATTCTTAAGAGTTATAAACATCATTTTTACATATAAGAAATACACAACTTAACACCATTAAATCCCTTATAATTAGTTTTTCATGTTAACTTTCTTATGTTACTTTGTTCATTTCTCCCAAGAAGTTCAAGGTTTTCCTCCAGCAAAAGCTTTTTATTTCTGTCTCTGGCAGACTAAATACCAAAAAAAAATTTTTTTTTGACTGGATTTGTGATTCATTGACATAGGGAATTTTTGGTGAGAAAGATCCTTTCACCAATGTAGCTTGATATTTACTCCCAATTTAGAATCTTAAGAAAGTTGTCTGGGGCAGCTAGGTGGCTCAGTGGATAGAGCACCAGCCTTGAATTCAGGAGGACCAGAGTTCAAATGTGGTCTCAGACACTTAACACTTCTTAGCTGTGTGACCCTGGGCAAGTCACTTAACCCCAGCCTCAGGGGGAAAAAAAAAGTTGTCCCTAGAGATGACTGATGCTAGTTCCAATGATCTTACAATGAAGAGAGCCATCTATACCTAGAGAGACGACTTTGAGAACTGAATGTGGATCACAACATAACATTCTCACTCTTTTTGTTGTTGTTCACTTACATTTTGTTTTCTTACTCATTTACTTTCTTTTTTTGTTCTAATTTTTTTATGCAGCAAAAGCATTGTATACATATGTTTATACATATTGGATTTAACATATATTTTAATATTTTTAGCATATACTGGATTGCTCACCACCTAGGGGAGGGAATGGGGAGGAAGAAGGAGAAAATCTGAAACACAAGGCTATGCAAGGGTTAATGTTGTCAAATTATCCACGCATATGTTTTGAAAATAAAAAGCTTTATAAAAAGCCTAAATGTCTAAGATAGTAAGAGGTCACATAATCAATGTGTATCAGAGATAGATTTGAATCCAGGCTTCCTAACTTTATGGCCAGTTCTTTATTAACAATACAGCATTGCCTCTTAAAAATAAGATAAATAATATTAATCCACAATGAGATGATACTTATATAGACAGATAAGGAAACTGAAGTTCACCTTAACAAGTGAATTATCCCAAGTGAGTAGTGCAACGCTTTAGTTTCATGCCTCACAGCCCAATATCCATTTATTTCAGTTATCAATTTGCAACTTTACAATATATACCTGTTGCCCAAATTTCTAGTCAGTGCTAGGCTATTGTCAAAGTTGGAGGGAATGGGTCATGTCTCTAATACAGCCACTGAATCCTTGTAAAAATGGCATAAGAGGTGGCATTTCCTCAGCCATTTTAGTGAATGACTATACACAATTCAATGTTTCAGTCGATTTGATTCAGTCTTCAAAACTGAACTCTTTTTAATATGTTGTTTTTCATTGTATAAATGTGACCTCTGCTCCTCTGGCTGACACAATACAAATTAGTAGTCAGAATCTTGGTGCCTGTTATCCTAGAAAACCAAAAAAATATTTTCAATCTTAGTTTATATAGCACAACTCCATTTCCTTTCAGTAGCATATAACTTGGATTTGCATCAATTTAATTAAATTCAACAAGCAGTTATTAAGCACCTCTTATTGCCAAGGAACTTGACTTTGTATTGAGTTGGCCAACAGAGAATAACACACACATACACACTCACACACCCACTAGTAAGGACAAAATATATATACAAACTAATTGGGTGGGGGAAACTCTAACAAATAAGGGAAACAAACAAACAAACAAAAAAGTCCCTGTACTTGATCTGAGCCTTGGAGGAATCCAAAAGGTAGAGATATAGAGGAAGAGCATTCTAGAGATGTAGTCTACCAAGAAGATAGTTTGCCACTATTCGTCTCAGTTATGCTTTAGCATTGTTACAGTTTTGTTTTTGCTAGTACACAATGGAAGCAGTGAATAAAGGCTGAATCAGTATTTCTGACTTTATTAGCTATGTGACTTGTGCAAGTCATTTAACGCTGTTTGCCTCAGTTTCCTCATCTGTAAAATAGCTGGAGAAGTAAATAACGCATAGTAGTATCTTTGCCAAGAAAACCCCAAATGAGTCATGAACTGAAATGACTCAACAACAATACATGATGGAATAGAACTGGGCATCCCTAACATTTTGATTTAAAATCAATGGGAATGCTCATAAAATTTTCATGTCGAAAGGAATCTTTCTGATTACTTAATCCAACCCCATTAATACATGCATGAGAAAAGTGAAACCCGGAAAAGTGACTTGCCCAAAATCACACAAATGATAATTAACAGAGTCAAGATTAAAACCCAAACCCTATGATTACAAATTAACTTTCCTTTCCACCACAATGTCCTTTTTTGCTTGATTTTGTTTAAAATAAAGGCCTATGTAACTGACTACATTTTTTTTACAGGTTTGAGCAGACATCTTAGACAAGTTAATAAATTATTTTGGCAAATTTAGATATAACCATAGAAAATTATGTCAGAGACATTGGAAAGAACACTAGATTTGAAGACAGAACATGTAAGTTGAAATCCTTGTTTTGCGTGTAATACCTTTTTGTCTTTACCAAATTGCTTAACTTCTCTGATCCTCAATTTCCTTTTTGTTAAAATGAAGGGTTGGACTAGATGACCTCAAGATACTTTTCATCTCTGAATGTATATCCTAGCTTGACTAATCACATTATTTGCTGCATCAGAAACCAGATATCTGTATCTGTGTGAAATTTGGGGACTTTTGTCCACAAACATGACCATAGATCTGAGTCTCCATTTCTTTTCCCTCCACCCCCATATAACAACTTCTTTCCTTGCTTCTCTGTGGAATTTCCTTTCTTTAATATTTTGTGCCTTGGAATTTTATCTTTTTTACCAATTTTATCCCCTTTGCCACTGGCAAAAAAACAAACAAAAAAAAAAAAAAAAAAAAAACTCTTCTATCCTCACTTTTTCTTCCCCCCTTTCTTTGATTTTTTCTTCTACTGTAAACACCATGGAGGCCTGGGGGGGGGTGGAGACAAAAATAATCAAATTTCCTTTTAATTTAAACAGAATGGGAGAATCATTGAAGAAGTTAAAGTGAGGATTAGCAGCTCTGTTTCTTCACTTTGATTTCCTTTCCTTGTGTTTACCCCAAATAACTTGCTCCCTCCCCACTTCCCTCAACTTGACTCGGCTCCTCCTCAAACTTGACTGAGTTGACATTAATAATCTATGAAGAAGTTCTGGAAGTGTTTTATCCACTGGGTCAGATTTCCTTAGGCAGCGTCCTCGTGTAGATATGACTGATAAATGATGTTGAATGACACTTCTTAAGTGGCTGTGGGAAAACTGGTTTCACTTTGGAGAGAGCTGACAATTTCTTTACTGTTTGAGTAAGTGATTACATAGAGAATATCAAATGGAATTTAAGTTTCATTCAAGGGTTTCTGGTGGTGAATTGAAATTCAGTCAAGGCATCTATAAGTTAAGAAAGATTGTTTTACTCCCCAAAGGGAGAAAAATAACATTTCCAAAAAGAACCAGTGGCCTGAGTTAGTTTGACTGTATTATGTATTTCAAGTGATGGTGGAACTCAGAAGTAGGAAGTAATAATGATATTTTAAAATAGTGTCAATAAGATGTTTTAAGACATGAAAAATTATAGTATGTTGAATTTACAGCCTCAATTAGATTAATTTTATATATACTTTTTTGAGAGGCAGAAAACCTGTATTCAAGTCTTTCCTCTGACACATATTGGCTATATAATGCTGAACAAGTCTCTTATTATCCCTCAGTGCCTCAGGCAACTGTCTAAGATTATAAATTACAGGCCCTATTGGGATGGGTGGAGAGAATTTCACTACTACCAGGTTCCTCTGCAAACAAAATGATGGATCTAAATACCTTCTCTTCCCCTGTGTATGTATGGGGGAAGGAGGGGAGAGAAAGAGAGAGAGAGAGAGAGAAGCTTCTGAGGGGCTAGCACAATACTAAACCATGGATCTCACAATAAATATGTATGTGTTAACAATTCAGGAAAGTTTCTTAAAACATCTTCCCCCAGATGGTATCTATTTAGTTCTCCAGGTTTACCAAAGTACCTTTTGTTTGTTCACTGCCAGGGGTGAATTACATATACTTCTAGATCCTTCTACCAAGTATCCTGAGCTAGTAGATACTGATCACATGTCCACACTGAGTCCAGATTCAATATGGTGAGCTTCTAAGGAGCGAAGCCACCAAGCTGCCTCAGCTCAGGTAAACCAGCCCTGATTGAAAACAGTGGGTCAAAGCTTTTCTGACTTAATACTGATTGCTACTACTGATTAAATAGAATCAATAGTAGGTACCCTGCACTACCAGCCTGGACAAAATCAGTAGTCCCAGGCTTAAAAATTAATACTAAGAGGGGCAGCTAGGTGGCGAAGTGGATAGAGTACCGGCCCTGAATTCAGGAGGACCGGAGTTCAAATCTGGTCTCAGACACTTAACACTTCCTAGTTGTGTGACCCTGGGCAAGTCACTTAACCCCATCCTCAAAAAAAAAAAAAAAAAATTAATAGTAAGAAATATTTTTGAATTGAAATGAAATCACAAATAATCATTGTATTGATTGTATTTGTTATATATATACATATATATATATAATATATATATGTATATATATATATATATATATATAAAACAATAATATAACCTGTGAAGATTGTTGGTGGTAGCTAGTCAAGTGTGGCAGCTCTAAGGATGTTTATAGGGAATGAGTGTTTTAAATAAGTGTGGGGGGGGGAGTGTGATGCTAGAAATCATTTGGTACCAATTAAGTTTCAAATGAGAATCTATGTCACCGCTTTTCCCACACTGCTCTGCTTTTCTCTCTGAATTCAAAAGATTGTCCAGGAAATACAGTTTTATACATCTTATTTATGTATTATGTTTATGTTCTATATATATAATACATACATATATATATATATAATAGTATAATATATAGTCTGGAATTTTGCACTCTGTTTGGGTAGCTCTCTCCCCAACTTTGCAAGTCTAAACATGAAGTGATAAAGGTTTTTACCAGGGGGAGTGGCTTTGTCAAAGGAGAGAAAGGGAAATATAACAAACTGTATGAAGGTAAAAACAAGTTGAGAACTGATGAAATCACTGAGAGAAGAACAAGAGGCATATGACAAAGAACTGGGGAACACTCACAATTAGAGGACCTGCTTGAGATTTATTAACAAAAGAAACTAATGGTTAAACATGTAGAATGAGAATCTAAAGACCTAAAAGCCCAGAGACAAAAAATATCTAGAAAAGGAGGTAGTCAATAGTATCAAATACAGAAAATACATATAGAAGGATGAGGACTGAAGAAAAGACCATCAAATCTTGTCATTAAAGATCAGTAGTAACTTTAGACACAACACTTTCTGTTGAGTGATGAGGTCAGAATTTGAAATGCAAAGTGTTAGGTGAGAAAAGAAGAGGAAGCAGAAAATGTAGACAACTTTTCTCATGGAGTTTAACTGAGATAGGGAAGAGAAATATATATAGGATAATCTCTCAAGAGGATAGAAGCATTTGGGGAGGTTTTTTTAAGGATGGGGAGAGACTTGGATATGAAGGTAGTAAGGAAAAAAAACCAGAAAATAGAGATTGAAGATTACAAGTTGATTTAGGGAGAGATAGTTTGCAATATGCTAGAGGAGATAGGAAATGATGGGATCAAAGGCACATGTAAAGTATCTGGTCTTGTCAGGGAGAAGGGCCTTTTCTCAGGGACTAAAGAAATAGGGAGATTGTGGCAGATAATACCTTTTTGAAGTAAAGAGAAAGAGAGAAAATGGGACTCACTTTCTCTCTATAAAGGCATTGATGTTTTTTGTAAAGTCAGAGGCAAGAAGAGAGAATGGGGAAGAAAATATTTTGAAGATTTGAAGAGAGAAGAGAAGATTTAGAAAAGGTTTTATAAGGAATGAGATAGGGAATTAATTCACAAAGAATCACTGCACTGCCTTGCTCCAATGAGAATCTAGTTGAAGTTAAATAGCAAGATTTATAATGTACCCAGTCAACACAATTGCCTGACTTGCTCAGCTTCATTGAGTAGTTTTTTGGCAAATGAATTATTTATCTTTATTAATTTAAAATTTTGACTGGCACCAAGTTTACAGGTTTGGGTAGAGAAATGTAAATAAGATATTATGTATATATCCAACATCCATAATACTTATAACCCCTGGGTGTTCAGTACAATCTAACGGAAAATAACACTGCTCTAGTAATTGACAGAGGAGGCTTCTAATCTTGATTTTACTTTTTTATTAAAGCTTTTTCTTTTCAAAACATATGCATAGATAATTTTCAACATTCACCTCTGCAAAACCTTATGTCCAAATTTTTTTTTCCTTCCCTTCCTCCCACCCCCTTCCCTAGAGGCAAGTAATCTAATATGCTAATTACTCTTGATTCTGTCACTGACTTTGAGACTGAGCAAATTACTTAATATTTCAGTTCCTTTTTTTCTTTTTTTTTACTTAGCCCAAATCAAGATGTTGTAATCCAATTACAAAAAAATTTTGTGAGGACAAGTTAGAAAAGCTATAAGGAACAAGTAAGCATTTATTAAGCACTTACCATATATACAAAGCACTATGCAATGTGTTGGGAACACACAGACAAAAAATAGTCCTAGTTGTCACAGAGCACACTATATATATAGTGAGAGAGAGAGAGAGAGAGAGAGAGAGAGAGAGCGAGCATATATATATATATATATATATATATATATATATATATATATATATATATATATATAATCTAGTTATGTACTGTGGTTAAAACAAGGATGTTCTGGAGTCAGTTCCTACTGATTCAAGACCTAATTATTAAATTTTCAGTGTGAGCATTTACAATTCAGCAACTGGCAAATGCTGCAAATCAGGATTTGATTTATTATTTTATTGATCATCTAGACTTAAGAAAGTGATAGAGAAAATATTAACAAAATTAAACTTTTAAAAAATGTTGTCCATATATATATTTTCCCCTCTGAAGAGCTGATTGTAAAACATTTACCAGGACATCCCTGAGTGAAAGGCAGGAAAAATGCCCCATAAAAAACATAAAAGGTTCAATATGTTTTTACTACTTAATCAGCATACTGAAGAGCATCAACTATGAATGTTATAGGAAACATCTTGATAATATATTAATCCTTCTCCTAGTGAATCCTTCTTAGATTTTTTTTTTCCTATTCAATTCAATCACAATCAACATTTCACCATCCAGTGATAAATCACTCCTTAGCTCACTTCTGTGAGCTCCACTTTCTCCATCTATAAAATAAAAAGGTTGGCTAGTTTTCCTCTAAACTCTTTTCTTAATATAAATCTAATAGATGTTGCTGTGTTCAACCAGTGGACCTGATAAATCCATTGGCAATCACATCATTTGAAGTGCATATAATCACAGAAAATCTTGGAAGAGACCTTGGAGATCCCTTGTCTAATTACTTTATGTCATAGATGAGGAAACTGAAATGCACAAAAAGGTGAAATGATTTTCTTAAAGTCATACTGCTATTATGTGAGAGAAAGAAGATTCAAATTCAAAATTTCTAACTCCAAATCTAGGGCTCTGTGTTTCTTCCAGGACACTTTTGAAAAACATCCCTGAACTATGGAAACTGAATAAGAAACAAAGCATACAATTTTCACCATTTTTGTTCATTTGTTTACTTTTTATTTCTCATGGTATTTTCCTTTTTGTTCTGATTTTTCTTTAACAACATTTCAAATAGAAATATGTTTAAAATGATTGTACATATGCAACCTATAAAATTGTTTGCTGTCTTAGGATGGGGAAAGGAAAAAGAGGGAGTGAGAAAAGTTTAGAACTTAAAATCTTACAAAAAATATGTTGAAAACTCTCTTTACATGTAATTGGAAAGATAAAGTACTATTAAAAAAAATCAAAGAAAAACATCCCTGAATTTTTAATACTAATAACAACAAAGTTCTAGTTAGTGTCAGTTATCTGGAAAGCATACACACAAACATTTGCATAATGCTATATTTGTGATCCACAACTAATTTCTTTTTTATTTACTATTTTTAAAATATTATTTCTTTCTTTTTTAAAATAACTTTATTTTCAAAATATGTGCAAAGATAGTTTTCAACATTTGCCCTTGCAAAACTTTGTGTTTCAAATTTTTCTCCCTCCTTTCCCTCACTTCCTCACCTAGACAGCAAGTAAGTCAATATATGTAAAACCATCTTTCTATACTTTAATAATTAATATTTTAAAATTCACTCTAATACGGATGTCTTACTGAACATAGCTCTATGATAGAGAAGACAATATGGTGCAGAGTGAAAAGATCATTGAATTTGTAAATCAGACGACCTAAATTACAAATTCATTACTTATTAGATATCTGATCTTAGGCAAGTCACTGCCATCATTAACTGTATGCCTCATTGGGCCTCAGGTCGTACATTTACTAATTAAAAGGGTTGGTTATTTATTTATGAAATGGTGGTGATTTTAGCCTAACATGATTTGTCCTATCAGGCTGCCAAGAAATAGACCGGTGGGAACTATATATTATGAATTGCTAAAGATTATCTGTTGACTTTCTAAGGCCCTGGGAAGTTCTTGCACTCTTTTATCAAGAAATAAATCAAGGTATATCTGTTTTCCCTTACTTGATCTTAATCATTTGTTTTGGGTTGACTTTTCAATATAGTTTCAAATATTTTGTTAACTATGTTTGAGAATAGATTTGATTTCAGGAAGACTCATCTTCTTGATTCCAGGTCAGCTACTCTATCCACTGTACCACCTGGCACACAACACTCTTTATTGGTACTGTCCATGCTTATTCCTACTCTCAGGATTTTTTTCCTCTGGCTATTATTCCCATTTGGAACATCTTCTCCCCATTACTTTGTATCTAAATCCTACTTATTTTCAAGTCCCAACTCATATCTCTTATATTGTAATGAATCACCAAATTATAATCCACATTGATCTAACTGAATCATTTAATTTCTGCTCCCTGAAGTTAATTTTCTCCATCTTTGAAATGGGTACACTAGTGCTTTCACTACCCATCTTGGGAGGTTGTTGTAAGAAGCAAAAGGATTGCAAATGAAATGCTCATTAAGCTATCATGATTGATGTAAATGAGCAATTTAAGAAAAAGAGAAATGGAGTGGTGTCCCACTACGCAGCTCTTAAAGCTAAGGATCAATACAATTATGTTTTGGGTTGTAATTGTTGTTTGAACAACAAAGACCTGTGATCTTGTCAGTGCTGGAGCTCCTCTAAACAGAGCAATTGGGCAGCTATTCTGCATCTTAGAGTCTGGTGGTCTTGAAAGGTTAAGTGACTTATTCTGGGTCCCATATAGAGGCAGGATTTGGACCCAGGCCATGATGACTATAAGAACAATCTTCTGTCCACTACACAATTCTCCCTCTCCTCCCTTTGTTAGAGACACATCAAACTCAGAAAATAATTTATTGTGAATATCATGTCAGCTGGGATCAGTGACTATGGCCTAGAATTATGCTTTGGCCATAAATGTCTTATTGTTTTATGGATCTAAATACTGTCTTTCTAATAAGATTGTAAGTTATTTGATGGCAAAGAACATGTCCAATTTCTTCTAGACTACCCATAGCGCTTAGCACATAGCATGAAAATAAGTGGCTTGAGACCCAGACAAATTTAAAATGTACCAAAAGAGATAGATTAGACATAACTATATTTTTCTACATTGATATATTGATAGGCATATATACTTGTTGATTCATTCATTCTTTTCAGACTTTCATGAAATGTGTTTTTCTAGTTGGCAGAGTGGATAGAGTACTGGATTTTCAATCAGAAAGGTTTGTGTTCAAATCCTGTTTCATACATTTACTAGCTCTTCAATTCTGAAAAAGTCATTTAACATATCTGTGTCACTAATGTCTTCATCATTTTACATCTGCTAAAATGGGAATAATAATATCATCTACCTCCCAGGGTTGTTGTGAGAATCTGATAAGGTATTCATAAAAATATTTATAAGCCTTAAAGTGCTATATAAATACTATATTTCATTATTTTGTTATCTCCCTTCAGCATATTTTAAGTTCCTTTATAGCAGAGTCTCAAACTCCTTTTTATTAAAATACATATATATGTGTATGCAAATATTGCTTCTTGGCCTTTTGGCTAAGATCAAGTGTGTATGCAAATATAAATATGCATATATGTATGCATATATAGTGTTTATATACATAGATGTGTATAGATGAATGCAAATCTGCATATATGCATATATAACTGCACGATACATTCATGCACATAGTATTTTATACATATGTATACATACGTGGGTAAATCCATGAGTATATGCACATGTATACATTCACATATACAATATATACATGCATAAATTCATGTATACACATATATATATTATATATATTATATGTATGTATGTCAGAGCCTTATTATAACTCTGTATTTAAAGTCTATATCTACATCAAGAGATCAGATAGTGGCACAGTGGATAGAGCACTGGGTTTGGAATAAGGAAGCTTTATCTTCAGAAGTTCAAATCCATCCTCAGATATTTACTAGCCATGTGATCCTGGTTAAGTCACTTAACCCTGCTTGCCTCAGTTTCCTCATCTGTAAAATAAGCTGGAGAAGGAAGTGGCAAACTACTCTAGTATCTTTCCCAAGAAAACCACAAATGGGATCACGAAGAGTCAAACATGACTGAAATGACTGAACAACAACATCTAAATCAAGCATTATTATTATCATCAACTTGTTATGTGACTTTTCATAAGTCACTTCTTTCCTCTAGCCTTCACTTTTTTCCCTTGTAAAATGAAAATGTTGGCAAAGATGAATTCTAAGTTTCCTTCCAACTCTGAATTTCTTTGTTTCTATGACTATCTTAAAAGTAGTCTATTTTATAAAGTCCTTTATGTATGAAAATAACTCACTCTAAAGTGGTAATCCAGACAGATATATATTATTTCTCATTCTGCAATTGTGCAGTTAAAATTAAGGATTATAGCAGTAGTTGTGTATTAAAGATGTCATTTAGGCCCATTTTCAGTGGCATCTGATTATGTTTCAGTGCACACAATGTGTTCAATATCTTCCTTCCCACTTCACCAGTGCTTTTCAGTCCCTTCTCTCATGTCAAAAGAATGGAGGCTGTAGCTGTACTAGATCTAAAACTATATTATAAAGCAGCAGTCATCAAAACCATTTGATATTGGCTAAGAAATAGATTAGTTGATCAGTGGAATTAGGTTAGGTTCACAAAACATAATAGTCAATGACTATAGTAATCTAGTCTTTGACAAACTTGAAGACCCCAGCTTTTGGGATAAGAATTCACTATTTGACAAAAACTGCAGGGAAAACTGGAAATTAGTATGGCAGAAGCTAGCCATTAACCCACATCTAACACAGTATACCAAGATAAGGTCAAAATGGGTTCATAATCTAGACATAAAGAATGATATTATAAACAAATTAGAAGAATATAGGATAGTGGAAGAGGAAGGAATTTGACCAAAGAAGAACTAGAGATCATTATTGATCACAAAATGGATAATTTTGATTATATTAAGTTTAAAAGTTCTTATACAAACAAAACTAATGCAGACAAGATTAGAAGAGAAGCAATAAACTGGGAAAACATTTTTTTACATTCAAAGGTTCTAATAAAGGCTTAATTTCTAAAATATGTAGAGAATTGACTCAAATTTGTAAGAAATCAAGCCATTCTCCAATTGATAAATGGTCAAAGGATATGAACAGAGAATTTTCAGATAAAGACGTTGAAACTATTTCTAGTCATATGAAAAGATGCTCCAAATCACTATTGATCAGAGAAATGCAAATTAAGACAACTCTGAGATACCACTGCACACCTGTCAGATTGGCTCAGATGACAGGAAACGATAATGACCAATGTAGGAGGAGATGTGAAAAAACTAGGACACATATGTTGTTGGTGGAACTGTGAACAAATCCAGCCATTCTGGAGAGCAATTTGGAACTATGCTCAAAAAGTTATCACACTGTGCATACCCTTTGACCCAGCAGTGTTTCTACTGGGCTTATATCCCAAAGAAACTTTAAAGGAAGGAAAGGGGCTCACACATGCAAAAATGTTTGTGGCAGTCTTTTTTGTAGTGGCAAAAAACTGGAAACTGAATGGATGCCCATCAATTGGAGAATGGTTGGGTAAATTGTGGTATATGGATGTTATGGAATATTATTGTTTTATAAGAAATGACCAATAGGATGATTTCAGAGAGGCCTGAAGAGACTTACATGAACTGATACTAAGTGAAATGAGCAGAACCAGGAAATCATTGTACATGGCCACAAAAAGTTTATACAATGATCAATTCTGATGGATGTGGCTCTCTTCAACAATGAGTATGAGTAGGTGAGGGGAAGAAGAGAAAAATTTGGAAAAATAAAGTTTTGTAAGTGTCAATGTTGAAAAATTATGCATATGTTTTATAAATAAAAAGCTTCAATAAAAAACTTTTAAACTAATGGAGGCTGCCAATTTGGCACCTCACTTTTAATATTTTTCTGATTCTTTTGGTCATAATGAGGTTTTCACATATACAATTAATCCACTTTAATTTTTACTAATCGTAGCTATACAGAGCAGCATACATAATAAATCTGGATGCAATGGATAGGAGTCACTTCCCCATGGACACAAGCCTCTAGACAGTAGCTAAATGGAAATAGGTTTATATATAACCAGTATAATTTAATTAGCCCAGAGATTCAATGGACACAGAATGAAACACCACAGACTATGTAGACCAAATTAGAGATTTTTTGGATTCTCAACTTCTTATGAAGCTGGTTTTATGTATATTAGCATGGCAAGTCAAATTGAATCCACTGAACATATGGGTCATTTCAATTCTACTTCACTACATAGATCTAATTAATGACCTCCACTTTGAATTAGGAAGTGAGAGTACCACATTCTAAAACTGGTTGAAGCAAGTTGCTGGACCTAATCAGAATGACCAGAATTGACATGAAATATTCATTATAATCAATGCCCCTCAATGATAACTTTAGTAAACTACCCAAGGACTTTGGTAAGAAACCCAAGCAACACCAGAGAAGGAAACAGTCACACTGAAACAAGTCCAAATCTCCCCAGATGGAGTTTCCATTAGTGGATAAAAAGAAGTTATTTGCAGTATGTCACCTTGCTTAATAGCAGGCCAGAGAACCACAAAACAAAAGCTTCCCTAAAAGTCCTCAGAGGCTTAAAATTCCTCTTTAGGATCCCACTTGTATCCATGAGATTTCCTTCCTTTAGCCAACAAAATTAGTTCCAATGACCTCAGGTGATAGTGCATTTTGTCAGCCTCACAACTAGTAAAGTGTTCTAAATAAAAGGAGTGAATGAGCAAAACGCCACATGTATTGTTAAAATTTCCCAGATCATGCTTCACATGGGAAGAAGGATATTACACACACACACACACACACACACACACACACACACACACACACACACACACATACACACACACACATATACACATAAAAGAGGAGCATGTAAATTTGCCTTACAACCCATGTGAATGCTGTGAAGGGTAAAAACAATGTAGTTTATTGAATTTTGTGCTTATTTTATCATGATTTTTTTATTTCTTGAAAAATATGATTCTGTTAGAATAGGTACCTAGCAGAGATTATACCACCAAATATTTAGGTTCAAATCTTGCCTCTTATTCATAATAGTAATGTGGTATCTTAGTAGATAATGAGGCTCAGTTTCCTCACCTATAAAAAGAAAGGGTTGACTCTCAGATAACAATTAAGGTCTTTGACAGCTCTAAATCCATAATCATATGATGCTATTGGAATACCATATAGTCAGAGTTACCTAAACCTCTCTAATTAAGTTCTCCAGACTAATTTTTTGATGACCCACAACCTGGCTCTGAACCTTTCTGGTTGTCAGGAGATACTAACAAGAACCAAAAATTGGATTATACTGACAGAACTTTCAAGAATCCAGAGTCATCTCACAACCCGATAAAGCATTAAAATAGGGCTTTACTGAAATGTAACAATTATACTTGGCTTATGGTACCTTTTTTACAGAGGTATAATGGGAATATAGAAGTGTCTCCTGAAAATCATGAACATGGTTTGAAACTTTAGTACTTTAATTTTAAGCAATATTTACTTTGATGCTTAATTAAGAATTTCAAAGTGCTCTAGGCATCTCTAAGACATGAGCTTTTAATCCGGAGTGTATGAACATTCTTTAAATTTTGACAACAGTATTTCAATGGAATTGATTTCCTTTGCGAGCCTATATATTTTATTTTGTGTATTTAAAGACATTATGAGGTTTCATAAGTTTCAGTAGATTGCCAAAGGAATCTAAGACACATACAGAAATTTTAAGAAGTCCTATACTAAGATCATAAGTTGGAAAAAAAAAAAAAAAGGTACTTAATTGAGGGAAGGAATCTTCTCACCTGGGAATTTTCACTACCAATGACACCACAGGTTTAGTCCCTATGTTCTATCCCATGAATATTGCTGCTATTTTATTAATATTTAATTTTATGGATCAATCAGTTAAGTACATACACAGATACACAATTCAAACTCATTTTAACAGCAAATACTCTATTAACTATAGTTTTGTAAAAAAGACTACAGGATTTGCAAGTGAGAGGGCTATACTCTAATGTTGACACAACAGTAGACAGAGGGACTTTGTGCTTATTACTAAATCTCTCTGACACTTAATTTGTCTCATCTGCAAAATAGGATAAGGAAGATTTGTTGTGTCTCATGAGGATTTTGTGAGGATAAAAAGGAAAACTAGATATAAAAGTGCTATTTCTGACTTGTAACATATTATTAACAGCTTAGTACATTACATTAATCTATTATTGGAATAGCAGTCTGGTGTTATGACAAGCTTACATACTGCTTTCTGAAATGAAGCCAAAGCAATGCCTCGTGGAACAACTTAAAAGGCAGGAAAATTCAAGTCTGTACAATCACCAGGGGCTCAGATATTGTGAACTAATCTACTTAATTTCATGTATATTATTCTTACCCTGATATTAGGTCATCTTTGTCCCACAGAACTGCACACACTTCATTTGATAACACTCCCTCACATCCTCTTCTGAATAAAGAAGAAATGGGCTCATTCTTCCTCTAAAAGCACAGGAACTAATTTCTTCTCTTCTCCAAAATTCTATACTTGTACCTAAGCAAAGGCAAGGCAGAGAACAAACACTCTTGGCTATATCCACTGACTGGTTTGCCTTTTTGTGTATCCCTAGTGCACAGCACAAGGCCTGACACACAGTAGGTGCTTAATAAATGTTTTATTGCTTGATTAATAGTTTCCTCCATTTCTATGCTTTGCCTTTAAGTTCCCAGAGCTGTTATAAGAATCTTTGTAGGAGCAAAAATGAAAAGGTAGTTTTGAGGACTGGTCATTTGCCTAAGTCCTGAGAGAAGCTCTACTATATCTTGTAACTAGTTCAGCAAACTTCATTTAGACAATAAGATATGCAAAGTTAGCTAATAAAGATGAGGATTAAGGTACAGTCATTTTCTCACTTATTCCCCTATGACCATATTCCTTATCTTCCCAGCAACAGCAATCAGATATAAGGACAGACACCCAGAGTTCTAGGCTCTCAAACTGGGTAGGAATCCCATCACCTATACTTGTCCATGGGACTGGGACAGAAGCACTGGGGAATCTTTGACATGCATGTCCATGACTATTATTACCTGCTGACTTCTCATAACTTGAGTATGTCCGTTCCTTTTCAATATTTCATCCACAATATCCTCACAGTAATGTAGTGAAATGGATAAAGAGCCAGGGTGCCAAACCAATATAACTTTGGCCCGAGTCCCTCTTACATAAATTGGCTACATAAGTCATTTAATATACCTATACACTAGACAGCTCTTCAAAATATACATCACAGAATATTTGCTAATCTACATTTAAAAATTCCGCAAAGGGGCAGAAGTCATGGAATTTGGCCAAAAATATGGGGCAAAGACATTGATTTCCCCAAAGATAAAGGACTTTTTCTTTCCACCTCCTGACTCGAGGCTTTTTTTCTGCTATTTTTCATGCCTAAAACACTCTCCTCCTCATCTCAGCCTACCAGCTTTCCTGACTCTCTCAAGGCCCAACTAAAATCTCATTTTCTAGAGAAAGAGTTTTCTAAACTTTCTTAATTCTAGTGCTTTCCTTCTCTTAATTATTTCCTACTTGTCTCATATATAGTAATTTCCTATTTGTATTGTATACAGCTTGTACATATTTATTATTGTCTCTCCCATCAGATTATGAACTAGTGGAGGACAGGGCTTGTCTGTTATCTTTTTTTTTTAATATCTCCAGTACTTAGCACAGTGCCTGGCATATAGTAAGTGTTTAATAAATGTTTATCAACTAACTGACTGTCACCAAATTTTTCCACATTGAGCTAGAAGATGGTTTGATTTGGGCTTAGTGAGAAGACATCAACAAATATGACTTGTGTGTTGGGGAGGATGTCGAAAATTATTTTTCTACTGATTCATCCTCTCCAATTTACATAACAAAAGTTACTGAAGATTTAGGGGCCAGCCCCAGACCTTGGTAATCCCGCTGATTTAGAGTTTGCACAACAGAAAGACTTCTGTTGTGGAATCTGTGATGGGCTTCCTTTTTCCTGAAAAGCCATGGTTTTGCTGCAAAAACCCAAACCAAAGTGATACCAAGTGTTTGACCTAAGAAAACTCAGAATTCTCTAAGGCTCCTAGAGTCTTTTTAAGTTAAGGTTCCTATAGTATTGGTTAGTGTCCCTGACAGACAAACTATCCATAAAGCCCTCTTAATCAGTATCCTGATCTAATGAAAAAGCCCTGGCTTGCTATTTAAGTCTGCTGCTAACTCACTGCAGGAACTTGGCCTTAGCCACATAACCTCTTTGGGATTCCACTTCTTCAGTCTTTAAAAGGAAGAGCAAAATACTCTCTTTGCTTTACTGAGAGGTTATTGTAAGAATAATGTGAGAGTCATCTCATTTTTTTTTTTTTTGCCTCAAAAGAAGCAAACAATTCAGTTGCCAAAAAACGCCCATTTCAATAAAAAATCTTCCTTGAGAACTCCAATCAATACTTAATTAAGTATTGTGCTCCCTTTCATAATGAACTTAACTTATTGTCTGCACCATACATTTTAGTACTTGATAGCATTTAATTTAGCCTTTGATTCTATATTGTGTCTAAGGTCATTAAAGTGAATATTTTCCTGGAAAATTTTAAGTTATTTATTCACTCCAGGCTCAGAGCCTAATACTCAAGCCTTAATATTTTCAGCTGAACCCCTTTCTTGTTCAGTTTCTTTTCCTACAATAATGAACTGTTTAAAAAATAATAATTTATATAGTTGGGGGGAGTCCCCTCTTTAAAGAAATGAACATTTCTTAATTTACTTTGTTTTCTGTGTTCTGATTTCAAGTATCAGATTCTCTTAAGTGTGAGAATTCTTAAAATTTATATGGCAATCAGGTGATTCATGGGAGTTGGTAGAAGGCTGTATTGTTCTTTGTGAGATACTTTTAGATGAAACATTCTATATCTCATGAGACAATTATTAATAAAGGATCCATTGTCTTCTGGATTGAACTAGAAAAAAGCATGCCAAGATAGTATGTGTAAGTGATTAGATAAAATTACCAGAGATAAATAAAAGAAGAACTGATGAATTTAAGCAGAAAGTGATGCATGAAAAAAAGAAAAAGTGAATGAAAAAACTGACATACATAAAAGTGTAAGTTTAAGGAGAAAGTCATTCATTTGGAAACAAATAGTGTGTGCCTTAATTGATAACGTAACTGAAGTCTAACTTGCTGAAGGTACCATTACTTCTAAGCCTGGAGTGAATAAATGACTCAATTTTCCAGGAAAATAACCACTTTAATCTTTTTTTTTTTTTTTTAAACATTTGAGAGACCTGAGATCTCAAAGTGTTCTCTCACTTATTTGTGGTCACATAGTAGCAGAGATAGTACTTATACCCTGCTTCTGTGGCTCTGAATCTGGAAATCATTCTACATAATACCGTCAGTTTGAAATAGTAATAGTTCATTTTTATATAGTGGTTTAAGATTTGCAAAGCAGTCAGTCAGTAAACATTTATTTAAGGCGTTCTTTATGCCAGGCACTATGCTAAATTCTGGCAATACAAAAAGAGGCAAAAGACAGTCCCTGCCCTCAAGAAGTTCACAATCCAATGAAGGAGACAACAAACAACAACTGTGTATAAATAAACTATATGCAAGTGAAATACATGATTAAGAGTGTGAAAGCACAAGAATTAAGAGGCTTTAGAACAGACTTCCTATAGAAGGCAGGATTTTAGCTGAAACTTGAAGTAAAACAAAGAAGGTAATAGGTAAAGCTGAGAAGGAAAAGCATATGGAGGAGAGCCAGAGAAAATACCTGGAACCGAGAGATGGAGCATCTCATTTATGAAAGAATTAAGAGTCGTGTGTTACAGAACTTAAGAGTACATTTTGAGAAGTGAAGTTTTCTTACACTTTTTGAAAGGTAGAGAAGGATTAGGTTATGAAGGACTTTGAACATCAAACAGAGAATATTGTATTGGATTCAGGAGATGATAAGAGTTTATTGAATAGGAAGGTAATAGTCAGACCTATACTTTAAGAAAGTAATTTTGTGGTTAGGTGAAAGATGGATCAGAATGGAGGGAGGCTTGAGGCTGGCCGACCTTTTAGTTGGCCATTGGAATAGCACAAGCATGAGATGTTGAGGGTCTGTGTCAGAAACTATCAACGAAAATAAGATGGTATATTCAAGAGATGTTGCAAAGGTGAACTCTATTGTCCTTGACAACAGATTGGGGGATGAGAAATAGTGAAAAATTGAAGATGAAACTTAGGGTGCAAACCTGAAGGTCTGTGAAGATGGTGTTGCCCTCAACGGTAATAAGGAAATTAGGGAAAGAATGGGGAGGGTTTAGGAGGAAAGATAATAAATTTAGTTTTGGACATGTTGAATTTAATATGCCTACCTGAATCCAGGTCAAGATGTCTGAAAGGCAATTTGAGATGCAAGATTAAAGATCAGCAGAGAGGTTAGGGCAGGATAGGAAAATTTCAGAATCATTAACATAGAGATGATAATTAAAGGCATAAAAGCTGATGGAATCATTAAGTAAAATAGTATTGAATAGAACTTCTTAAACTTTTTCCACTTGCGACACCTTTTTGCCTGGGTGAGTTTTACACTCAGAAATATAGATACATAAAATAGGCATACAAATCAAATATTTACTGATAATAAATCATAATTCAGAACCCCCTGTAAACCCATGTTGGGTCATAACCCACAGTTTAAGAAGCTTTGATATATTTGGAACACAAAGTTTTGTAAAGGTGAATACTGAAAACTATCTGCATGTATTTGGAAAAATAAAATACTATTAAAAAAAAAAAAGAAGAAGAAGAAGTTTTGGCATAGAGGAAGGAAAAAAGAGGGCCCAGGACAGAACCCTGAGGGATACTCTAGATAAAAGGTACATTTTGGATTAGAATTCAGCAAATGAAAGAGAGAAGGAGTTGTCAGATAGGAAGAAGGAGAACCAGGAGAGAGGTGTCCCAAAAATCTAGAAAGAGAAGAATATTGAAGAGAAGAGGGTCGTCAACATGTTGTCAAAGACTACCAACAGGTCTAGAAGAATGAGTGAGATCTAAGAAGAGTTTGTTGGATTTAGCAATTAAGATCGGATACTTTAAATCATTATTGGTTACAGAAAGGCAAATTAGAACAGCTCTGAGGTGCTACTTCATATCTATTAGAAATGACAAATGCTAGAGGAGATAGGAGTGGGAAAGTGCACTAATAAACTTTTGGTGGCATTGTAAATTGGTCCAATTCTAGATAAAAATTTTGAACTATGCCTGAAGGACTATAAGCCTATACAATAAAATGCTAAATCTGTACCCTAAAGGGATCTGAGAAAAGGGGAAAGGATCTGTGTGTACAAAAATATGGTAACTCTTTGTGGTAGCAAAGAATTAGAAATTGAGGGAATGCTCATCAAATGGGGAACGGTTGAACAGCTTGTGGAATGTGATTGTGGTGAAGTACTATTTGCTAAAAGAAATGAAAAGGGAAGTGGCTTCAGAAAAACATGGCAAGACCTATATGATAATGAAAAATAAAGTGAGAAGAACCAGGAGATCAATGTGCATAATAACAGCAATATTATAAAGATGATCAATTTTAAAAGACTTGACTACTCAAACCAATATAATGATCTAAGACAATTCCAAAGGACTCATGATGGAAAAATTACTACCTACCTACAGAAAGAGAATTGGTCAATTCTGAGTGCAAATTGAAACATAATATTCTTTTCTTTCTTTCTTTTTTTCCTTCCTTTCTTTCTTGTGATATGGCTAATCTGGAAATATGTTTTGCATGATTTCATATGTATAAATTATATAATATTGAATGTCTTTTCAGTGGGTAGGATGGGATGGAAGAAAAAAATTTGAACTCAAGATTTGAAAAGAATGTCAAAAACAAATATTTTTTAAAGAGAACTTTGGAGAAAGTGTTTTGGTGAAATAATGAGGTCAGGGGGCCAGATTGTAAGAGGTTAAGTAATTTGAAGAATTAAGTAGTTTGAATGTTTGAAGGAGAATCAATATATGTGTTAAAATATGAGGGTTGGAGTTGAAGAGGAATGAAAAATTATGGGAGTAGAAAGTGGAATAAAAGAAATGAATCAAATGAACATAAAAGTAGGAGAGGTTACTGAGTGGTAAAGGTAGAAAAGGAACTAGAAAATGGTAATGGGCAGCAAGGCATATTTCAACTCTACCAGGAAGCTGAGGGAAATGAGTGACCAGTGCTAGAAACAATGTTCAGAGAGACTGTGTCATCTAGAAGGTACTATGTTTCATTGATAGCTAGAAAATTAAAGGAGTAGAAGAGGATTAAAATTCAAAATGAAGGGAATTTTGTTCCCTATTGAACAAGAATTCCAAAGAACACAGCAGAAGAGGTGGGCACATACATATAGAGACATAGGTAGTATGTATGTATGTATGTATGTATATTTATTTGAGCCTTACAACAATCTTGTGAGATAAGTGCTATTGTCATCTATACTTCATAGATGAGAAAAATTGACATTAAAAGAGATTGAATGATTTGCCCAGTTTAGATCAAGAAAGGAATTCAGTGTCTGGTAACATATCCTGCCAGAATTTTCAGAATCTTCCTAAGACAATTCAACAATGAGATCAGCACAATGTCTATGTAAACCTCCAATCTGACAGTCAGTCTAACAACTCTCCTCTCCCACACTTTCCTTCAGAGCTTCCCAAACACTGAACTAGCTTTGCAGTATGTGTGCCAACCTTATTATCAATATGTACATCCCTGGAAAGAATACTGCTGATGTAAGTGAACTGATCACAGCATTCAAAACTTCATCATTTGCTGTACCTGATGGTTCCACATATGGATGGTTTGATTGGTTGATGGAGTATCTATGGTTTCTTTGTTAGGCCAAAATGAGCACAAGCAGCAGAGAATTGATCCATATTTCGTTGCATCTTGGCTTCAGAGGCTGCATAAAATGCACAATCATCTACCAAAAAAAAAAAAAAAAAAAAAGTACCATAACTTCCTCCACTTTAATTTTGGTTTGTAGCCTTTTTAAGTTGAAGAATTTACCATCAATGTAGTAACTGACTTTGATTCCTCATTGAAAGTGTTTGAAAACACACCTGAAAACATCATGATAAAAATTCTAGGAGTCAGTACACAGCCTTATTTCACTCCATTGGTGAATAAGAAAGCTTAAGGGCATTTTCCATTGTCCAGAACCCAGACAAGCATGCCATCATGAAACTGACTGATGAATTTCTCTGGGCAACCAAATTTTATTTTTTTATTATTATAGCTTTTTACTTACAAAACATACGCATAGGTAATTTTTCAACATTGACCTTTGCAAAACCTTTTGTTCCAAATTTTCCCCTCCTTCTCCCCACTCCCTCCCCTAGATGACAGGTAGACCAATACATGTTAAATATGTTAAAATATATGTTAAATCCAATATATTTATACAGTTATCTTGCTGTACAATATGGATATTTAACTTAGAGAGGATAAGTCCTCATCATTCTCATATCCTGTCTGTCTCTTCTCTTTACAGTCACTTAATCTATTAAATGCCAATGTTTATTGTGAAGGTACATCCATGAGGTGCAACCCCCCAACTTATCATGTGGTTTACCCTCAGCCTGATTTAGCCTATCTTCCAGTTTACTGGGTATGGATGCTGGGCATGCTACAGCTTCTTGAAGCCACAGAGAGAATTAAGTGGGATCAGATGTACACCAAAGAGCAAAAGCAGCCCTGAAAAAAGCAGACTTCATCCCCAGAGACTAGTCTTTCTGATTCCACCCTATACCACTACCCTATATACTACATTCGATGAGAAATCAAGAATCAGTCATACAAAATGAAAAAAAAAAAAAAAAAAAAAAAAAGAAAATATAAAATATCTCATTGGAAAAGAAAATGACATAGCAAATAGAACCAGGAGAGATAATTTACAAATTATTTGGCTACCTGAAAGCCATGATTTTAAAAAAAAGAGCCTGGACAATATCTTTCAACAAATCATCAAGGAAAACTGCCCTGATATCCTAGAACTCGAGGTTAAAATAGTCTTGACAAAATTAGAGATAAAAAATTGACTGAATGTTACTCTTATCATCACTGATGCCTTTCAATTCAATAAGCATTTATTAAGTATTTGCTGCATGCCAGGCATTGTGTTAGACAGGTGCTGTGGGAAAAAATGCCCCTAAAATAACAGTCTCTGGTCCCAGTAATATCCTAAAAGGAATATAACTAGTAAATATGAAAAAGTTACAAAGTCATTTTAGGGATATCCAAGCACTAATTGAAAGAATCAGGGAAAGCTTCTTGTTGGAGATAACAAAAAAAATTTTTTTTTAATGTGTGGGAACTGTATGGATCTTTCATCTATGAATGGCCAGAGCTGAGCAAAGCAGGTCAAAAGCGGATGAATCAAGAATCAAATAGTCATTTAATTTCAAAGTGAGGAAAATGCTTGCAAGCAGAAGTTCATCTTCCTGAGAAAGAGGGCTTGCTCATTTGTGGCAGAGGTAGTATTTTTAAGCATTAAAATCACAAAAAGGAAGAACCTAATAGTCAATCTTAGGTTGTGAACCTACAGAAGGTCCACACATGCAAGCATTTTGGGAAAAGTACAGGAACTGTTGGGTCCTGTGGGAACAGTCCCCGAGTTACTAGAATCACTTAGACTTGTGATGGTCGCAGTTCTTAAGGATTGTTGAGCTTTGTTGATCATTCTGCAGGGTACAGAACCAGTTAGTACGGCAGAAACAGAAAAGCAACATCTAGTTCAGTTCACTTAGCCATTATAATGCAGGGATTGTTTAGAGGGCAAGGAAATGTGATTGATCACTCTCTGCAGTAATATGTTGGCTGCAGTTCTAGTTCTCAGGTCAAGATTCCCTGGGAAACAGGGAAATCATGAGTCACAATTCTGAAGTTTTACTGTAGCTGAGATCATCCAGAGAGTGAACTCAAAGGATTGTTGTAATGCCTAGTTCAGGGCACAACCTCTTTATATGGTCTTAGTCTGGAAACAATATAAACTAATCTCCTAATATTTTGACAGAGGTGGCACTTGCTCGAGCTGAGCCTTGAAGGGAGTTAGGAGTTCCAAGAGGAGATGAGGAGGGAGAACATGTCAGACATGAACTATCACAATACCTAGTTCTATTACACCAAATGCTCAAATATAGACACCAATTCAAGTAGAGATCTATTTCCTCTTGTCATACATATGAAGATGGACATAATGATGTAAATATTCATCCATTACAAAACTCTGTTCAATCACCATCTTGCCAAACACTTGGGCAGGTGTGGACAATGTTGACAATTTTGGAGATTCCCTCAGTCACCCTGAAGATTCCAAATATTCTCTGGCTGAGGTCACTTATATTACAACTTCCTATGAGCTCCCCTAAACTCACCTATGGCTCTAGTCATAATGGGCAGAATGAAACAAACCTAGAACCTACAGAATCCTTGACAATTGGTCAGTTAGTCTGCCTGATAAATTTGGGCCTGTTGTGCCACATGGGGTAATTTTAATTGTTTCAGAGAAATAAAGACCATTTCCTTTCAAATAGTGCTGTATACTTTCCTGAGCTTTCAAAATCTTTTTCTGGTTTCTGCTGTGGCTTCATTAAGAGTCTCCTAAATAATCTTTTTCTGATGCTATACTTGAAGATATTAATCAATTATTCTAGTAAAGGAATTAAACTGGCTGTGGTCTGTTCTGTAGGAACCACATGAGTTTCTGGTTTGATTATTGTTCGTGTCATTTTGGTTTCCTCCCTGTGGAAAATTAGTTGTGAATGATATGCTCCAACCTGATGAAAAAAAGGAAAAAATAAGTAAAAATACAAGAAAACAGGAAGAAAAATATTATATATGGTAAATTCATGGTTACATGTATAATCCTTTTTTCTGCCCTTTTATATGGAAATGTTCATGCCTATGACTACTAAGTACATAAGGGTAGTCATATGGTTTTTTTTTAATTTTTAAAGAAAAAAAAGAACAGCAAAATATGTATTCATTGCATATATGGAATCAAAAGTCCAATTTGTAGAACTCAAAGTAATTGAAGGAAGTAATAAGTCTGGAAAGATAATCTGGAGATTGAGTCAAAGGCCTTAAAAGCCAACAGAATATATCAATTTTTTTAGAGATAAGAGCAAGCCACTGTAAGAGTTTGAACAAGGAGTAACATGGTCAAAATTGTGTTTTAGGAATGCCAATTACACAACTGATTTAAGAGGGAAAAGAGTGCATACAGGGAGAACAAGGAAACTATTGCAATTATTTAGGTGAGAGGTAATGCGCACCTGAACTAGGATATTGGCTTGTGAGTGGGAAGATAAGCATGCATACAAGAGATTTTATGGAGGAAGAGCATTCAAAGCTTGACAACTGATTGGATGAAAGATATAAAGGAGAGAGCAGAGTTGAGGTTGACTAGAAAGATAGTGAAAAACTCAATAGAAATAGGAAAGTTGTAAGAGTTTGGATAATTTTAAGTCTGCAGCAATTGTTTAAGCTCCTAAAGAAGAATCATTTTACTTTCTAGAAAATTCTTAATTGCTTTTCTCCTTATGGAAGACTCCCCACCCAGAATAGTTCTACAGGTCAGGAAGATAATATAGAACACTATGACAAGGAAACCCCAAAACTGAAAAATCCTTAAGAAGAAAACCTCCTTCGACTCTACCTCAGGGAGGGGACTCCACCCCAAGCACAAACAGTTTCATCTTTGTTATCTGGGTAGGTTTGGCTCAGTCCCAAAACCCACTGAATTCAATTCACATTCTAACCCTAGATGAAACCCAGCCAGGAGCCAACCTGGGACTCCACCCACAAGCCCCCTTCAGCTTTAGCCAAAGCCCCCTATTATAAAAGAGCCAGACTGGAGCTCTCTCTTTGCAGAGGTCCCAAGCATGGCAGCCTTACAGCTGGCATGCCAAGCATTATGTCCAATGGAACACTGTTTCCGGTGCCCTCTTATCTCTACCTTCACTTTTTACTAACTAATCTTTAACTTTACTTCCAAATCCCATAATAAACCACTTTTATCAATCTAGTTTTTCAGGTCTGTAAATTCCTTTACAGGGGACTCTGAGCCACCACTAGACCTCCTTTAACTCTGTATCCTTGCGCCAAATCCAAAGGGATTACAGGGAAGCTCTATTTGACTCCCTGTACCCCAAACCTGCCACTAGACCTCAATTAAATCCTAATTTCATTTAGGTACCCCAATTCTAGACCTCATCAACTCGGGAGGTAAGTTTCATCAGGGAAGTAAATAGAACTTTGTTGTTTGTGATTTCAGGTGTGTACCCTTTTTGTTTTAGGGGGGGGTGGTCAGGCTAAATTAAACCACTCCTATATTTGTTGTCAAGTTAGACCAAATTCTTGCAAAGGAGATGAGGGCCCCTTTTCTTGTATATTTAGTGGAAATTCTTGGGTAAGGATAAAATAAAGCCTAAAATATTATTCTATCAATATATTGAATCAGGTCCCCAAACTCTCAAAAAGTACTTATAGCTCCTGAAAAAAGATGATTGAACATTAGGTAATATTTTGATAAATCATAAAGCAAGGGGGCAGCTAGGTGGCGCAGTGGATAGAGCACACCAATCCTGAATTCAGGGGACCAGAGTTCAAATCTGATCTCAGACACTTAACACTTCTTAGCTGCGTGACCCTGGACAAGTCACTTAACCCCAGCCTCAGAAAAAAGAAAAAAATATCATCAAGCAAGCAGAAATTTATTGAGTCCCTAAGTAGAGAATCATGGAATTGTGGAATGGGGAAGAAAGGGAAGGGAACTAGGGAAAAGAAATAAACATTTATACAGTCTATTGGCCAGGTGCTTTACAAATATTGTCTCATTTAATCTTCACGACTACCCTACAAGACAGATGTTATTATTATTATTTCCATTTTACAGATGAAGAAACTGAAGCAAACAGATTAAATGAGTCTTTCTGACTCTAGTTCAATGCTCTGTCTACGGCAAAACTTGGAAGTGTCAGTATTAGATAAGGTTTTAGACATCATTTAATTCAAGGTCCCAGTGACTTGCCCCAGATCATAAAATTAGTAAGAAATAGTTAAACATATATTTCTACCATGTTTCACATATATTGGACATTTGTCATCTAGGGGAGAGGGTAGGAGAAAGGGGGGTGAAGAACTGGAACACAAGGTTTTCCAAGGGCTAATGTTGCAGAATTATCCATACATATGTTTTGAAAAATAAAAAGCTTTAATAATAATAATAATAAAAGAAATAGAATTAAAACTAAGACTTCCCTTATAGAGTTCCATTTCCATTTAAGCACAACCATCATTCTATAGAAGATGGAATCTGCCCTCAAGGAAAACACAACTTAGTTGGGATCTCCTTGAAGAAAGGAGAAATTTTTAGAGAATTCTGAAAATGATGAGGAAAATTTTAATTCAATTTCTAGTAAAATTGTTGGGTCTGCAGCCTTATGTCCTCAGTAGAAAATAATCACAAAACAAAACTGTCTTCTTGTGGCAGCAAAAGAATAAATTAGATAGTTCTCTTCCTCTCTTCTCCACCCCTAACACAATAGTTCCATTAGCTAATAGTTAAATAAGGGACTAGATTCTTGACACAGCTATCAATAGAGGATTGCCTCAGGTCAAACTCCTTTTTTGTTAATATCAAAATCCTAGCAAGATTTTCCCAAGGAAGTGCATTACCCTAATTATATGGAAGATATGAAAGAGGTAAATAAATTCAGGCCTAAGGCTTTCAACACTTTGCCTGTCTCTGCGTCTCTATCTTTCCATTTCTCAATCTCTTTCTGTCTCTACTCTTCTTCCTAGTATATATATATTTTTGAGGACGTGACTGACCATCATTATGGGGTCTCTCTTGCCTATTACCCATTTTCAACTGCTATGGTAATATCACAGTAACACCCATTACTATGAAAGTCCTTTGCATCAGTCTTCCAGACACCCTGAAAATATTTGCATACTGGAGATGGAAAAGGAGAAAGTTAAAATAATTTAAAGACAACCAGTTCTACTGGTTATTTGAGACAACCTCATGCATTTATTTGTAAAAACTCCAAAGAGTAAGTAGTACAGCTCATTAACTCAGACTTTCCCTGAGGACAGGGTGGATCCTGGAAGGAAATAAGCTATGATCAAACCGGAGGTATAGAGGCAATTGGTATTTAGACACAAGCTCAGTGCCAGGATGTATAGCTTAACAATGAAACAACACTAAAAGAACTCAATCTTACAAGGTATCCTTGTATGGAGCAGTTACTCTTTGATCAACTCTCTAGCCAAGAAAACCCAAGTTGTAAACTTGGGCAGATAACAAGGTATTAAGCTAATTGTAAAAGTATGATCTCTCCCAGGAATATCTCCATGAAATGTGAAAAAGTTTTCCTTGATTATATTGGAAGAGACCATCTCATTGACTAAGAAAAAGATTTGACCACAATCCCTCTTCCCAGGAGATAGGTATCTCAAAAGACAATGGAGTCATTTGAGAGTTGATCAGCTATAGTGGGCAGCTTTGTGAAGTTTGATTTCTATGCTTATGTAAAAGGGTTAGATAAGGAGAGGGAGAAAGGATTCTCTTTCCTCTTCTCCATCAGTCATGACATCTAGCAACAAAGTTACTCACCCAGTAGGAAACACATCCATAAATTCAGGCATCATTAAGATCAAGAGAGTTTGAGGCAAAGTAGAGGAGACAAAGAAACACATTCTCCAATCAAAGACATTATGAGGCAATGAAGAAGTTTTCTGGTATCAAAGAAGAAAGCTAACTATGTATTCAAGAGTGAATTAGCCCTGGCAATTGAGAATTGAGTTATGGCGTTAGGAGCCTAGCTGAACAGCTAATTTAATAGAGATGTTGTAACCAGTGGGAAGCTATATGAGGACTCCAAGAGGAAAGAATATTAGTGTCTTGTTAGTGTCTTATAGTAATGGAAGTTTCCTTGACCAAATGTGATTCCTATGAATTCAGCACAAATATTTATAGCACACACTACTTGACTGAGCCCAGAGCAAAGAGGCTCCTTAATGGGAAAAGGAGGTAGCAAGCACCAATCCCAATTTCTAATTCCTAATGACAAAAAGTAATCTATAATCTTCTAAAATGATACCTATAATTCCAAAGTATCCACAATGAAAAATGCTCTCTACTTTCAGAAGGAGAGAATTGATGGACTCTGAATCCGGATTGAAGCCTACTTTTTTTTTTTTACTTTATTTTTCATGAGTGTTTTTAATAAGTATTTTCTTTTGCAATATAGATAATATGGAAATATGTTTTGCATGACTTCCTATGTATCACTGAAAACAAATTGCTTGCCTTCTTAAGAAGGGGAGAGGGATGGGAAAAAGGGGAAGAATCTAGACCTCAACATTTTAAAAAATGATTGTTAAATTTTTATTTGTAATTGGGAACTATTTAATGAAATAAATAAAAATATATTTGCAAATAAAATAAAATGATATGCATTTGTATAACCATGTTCTTGGTAGTGAATGTTATCTCCAGAAACACCAGCCATGGTAGGCCTGTATCTTAAAGAATATTGATTTTCATACTATTCGAAAACTATGTTACACGGACTTTACTGAGATTTAGAAAGAATCAGACAAGGCCTTGGTAAAAGCATAACATAGGACAATGCTCAATCAACGTTCAGACACTAGAATACTAGTCAAAATTTGGGACAATAGACAAATATGCTCCAAAGCATCCTACTTAATTTTCTAGGAATAGTAAATATTTAATTGGAGATCAAAGGGGGTGAGGGGGAAAGAGTGCAAGCCAGTTAATCTTTGACTAATTCTGTATCCCAAAAAGACCAGGATATAATCACAGAAAGTAAAGGTGACCCAGCAGATAGCATGCTGGGACCTAGAATTCAATCTGAGTTCAAATCCTGCCTTAGACTTTTGCTAGCTATATGAACCTGGGCAAGTAGCTCAGCCTTGGTTTCCTCAACTGTAAACTGGTGATAATAATAGCACTTAGCTCTGATATGATATTTGCAAAACACTTAGCCCAGTGCCTGGCAATAGCAGGTACCATATTTATGTTAAAGCTAATGAGATGATAAATTAAATATAAAGATAGATATGAGATATTGATATAGAAATAATATTTTTATCAATAGCTGATGATCGCTTTACATACATGAATATATTTTCCTTAATTGAATAAAAAAGAACAAGCCTATTAGCCAAATTATGAAAGACATAATATTGAAGGCTGTCTGTTAGCTCTGCAGAATTCAAGCTAGAGCCATCAATCACCCAGATCCTGACAGAATGGGAAATGTAGAAATGTGGAGAAGTTTCAAGAAGAAGCAATAATGGAAGTATAGGTAGGGCAGTCCCCATAAGTAGGTAAAGAACTTTAAGTACAAAGCTTTGTGAGCTTATGAAGCATGAGAGGTATTGGGACATAGACTATGTTGTTGGAATACCTTGTATGATAATTCCAAGTTGATAATTTAGTATTTCCTTTCTTCCACTGGATTCCCTCATGGGAATCTAAAACTTACTTTATGGGCAGAAAGAAATTCTTTTTACTTTTTGTTGTTTTAAATGTTTATTCCATCTTTTAAAATAATGTCAACCACAGACATTTCCTAATCTAGGCACATTTATTGGGAATGAAATTGAAGAGGAAGCAATTAGGGGGTGGGAAATTTACAGAAAACGGTTTTTATCAGAGCATTGTTTCTCCTGGGAGTTAGAGCTGAAAAACATAGAGATTTACAGATTCAATTGTTATAGGTTCCAAGAATAGAGAAATCCCTGGGATGACATTCAAACAGGATATGGTTCATTTAATTTGTTTCTAATAATTCTTCACTTTGTAGATTCTAGGTCCAGGATATTCTTTATTCAAAATTCAAAATTTTAGGGGCAGCTAGGTGGCTCAGTGGATAGAGCACCAGCCTTGAATTCAGGAGGACTCTAGTTCAAATCTGGTCTCAGACACTTAACACTTCCTAGCTGTGTGACCCTGGGCAAATCACTTAACCCCAGCCTCAAAAAAAAAAAAAAAAAAAAAAAAAAAAAAAATTCAAAATTTGTTTCAGTTTTATCTCATGTATTTTTCTCTTGGTTCCTCCTCGATGGCTACTGGATTTTCTAGAGGTTTGTACTTAATTTCTCCCATTTCTCTTATCTAGCTTCCATAAATTCTCCAGGCTACTCTAGCTCAACCCTACTATTGATTCTGGTCTGAGACATACTAATGGATCAATCCCTCTGGCATACTTCTCCAATATAGCACTCACAGGTTTCCAGGTTATGTCCTTAAGAATACAATTACTGCTACCTTACATTCAAAGGTTAATCATTTCTAAAACCTATAGCTCATGAGCCCCAAGATTTTGTTTTTAATAGTTAGATACAAATAAACTAAAACATTTATTAACATAGTTTAGTAAGAATAGTAACTAAAGATATATACCTCCCAAACCTGGAGTACTATAAATACATACTGAACAAAACAGAAGAATAAGCAAAGAGGACAATTGTAGCAAAGCACTATCAGTAGTAAAATACCCACACCTCTTGTACTTCAGATGTCCTTTCTCCAGGACACTCTGATTCACTTATTCAATTGTGCTTTCTAATGTCAGCTCCTAACTGCCAAGACTAAATCAAGTATGAATACATAGCTGACCCTATTCTCTACCATCAAAATTATTCTCGAAGCTGCTTCCTAGGTTAAATACTACTTTTCTACATCTAAGTCTTGTCAGGTGCTTCTGCCTGTTGCAGAACTATCTGCATTTCAGAACTGCATTTTGCTGATGCAGTATCTCCTATTAGACAAATAGAAAGTTGATGCCTGAAGGTCCATGGCTCTCCTTCTCTCCTGATAAAGGGGCGGGGTTATAACCCACAGGACTTCTCCCTTCCTTGAACACTCCAAACTCTTTTTAGAATTGTTTGATTTCTTCAGAGCTTTTGCAAGTTTAGCTTTTTAATGGCTTTCAAGGCATTGTCAATTTTTTTTACCAAATTTCAAGAATTCTTTCAGATTCAATCAGAATTTTTTCACACTTTAAGTCATATCTGGTTCTTACTTTCAGTGATTCTATCAATTAGCTAGGTAGGGAAACTAAAGCTTGCTCCCACTATACTAAAAATTGGATGAAGTTTCAACATGTATAGCAACTTGCTTTTCTAGAAGTATCATCTGAAATGAGCTCATCATATGCCTATGGGATAGATCTTTTTTTTTCAGAGGGATCTTTTTTCAAAGTGATATTATATTTGTGGTATGGTAGAAAGCAAGCACTGGATTTGGAGATAGAAGACCAGAGTTCAAATCACTGCTTGACCTCTTAATAGCCATATGGCTTTTCTTTAAGACTCTGGATCTCCTTTACTAGTTGGTTAAAGTTTTTTTCATAATCTTCTTGTTTTTCTTTTTTTTTCTGGATAGTTCCTCTTTTTAAAAGTTTTCCCTCAATTTCTCTCATTTGACTTTTAAAGTCTTTTTTTTTTTTTTTTTTTTTTTTTTTTTTGAGTTATGTAAACTCTCTCTGGGCAGGGAGTTATTTAATGTCACTCTTTAGGGTAGGAGGAGCTTTTTTTTTTTTTTACTTCACTGTCCTCTTCTAGAGATGAATCCCAATCTTCCCTGTTCCCATAAGTTTCTATGGTTGGAATCTTTCTTTTTTATCTGCTCATTTTTGTTTTTGTTTTTGAAATGAGAAGAATTAATGTAAGCACTTCTAATTGTGGAGTAGGGGGGATTGTGCCTTTGGCTTCACTTCACCTCTCCCCTCTGACCTGGGACCCCAAACAAAGAGCTTCCTGCAAATGCCCACAGCCAGGAGTCTCCCTGCCCACTGCTTCTGCCCTCACTCTATGTGTTGATTTCCTCTCCCCCATCCCCACTCTATAGCACAACTGAACTGGGTATTCCTAATCAGCCAAGTTTTCCTCAGTCTTCTCCCAGACTAAGACCCCCCAATGTAGTCCAGAGTTAGCCCAGAGGTGTTTGCCCATCACATAGCTTAATTCCCAGCCTGGGATCTTTCTTTGGTCTTTTCAAAATACTGTATTTATGTCTCTTACTTGTTTATATTTTCACATTAAGTTTAGTTTCTTTAGTTTACTGAACAAAGTGATGTATTTTATAATTATTTGATAGATTTTTGCCTAAAAAAAGAAAACTTCCATAGTTTATTCTCTAATAAAATATGCTATCTATTCTTTTGAAATGTATTCGTACTTACTTCCCATATTATTTATTTGTCATTTATATTTTTAGTTATCTCATGTGTATGTGTCACATGCTCAACATTATTAAGAAGTTCCTAGATGGTAATCCATCAGTAAGCATGTATTAGATGCCTACTGTGTGCCAGGTATACCCCATCCTGGGATTTCTGAGAAGTGTCCATGAGTAGATACCCAAAATGGATAAGTCATGAATGGAAGTCAACAGAAAAGAAAACTTATCCTCACAAAAGGGTGAGAATTCTTGTTGACATTTAATGAATCCTGACCAACATTTTCATTTTGTAAGTGAAGGAACTTGGACACAAAGATGCTAAGTGACACAGGCCCAAGGTCACATAGGAAAAAATAGAATCAAGATTCAATCATGGGTTTTCTGTCTTCAGAACTGATTGTAGCCAGTTTTGCTGCTGTTTAGTAGTTTTTCAGTCATGTCCAATTTTTGAGACCACATTTGGGTTTTAGGTTTTTTGGGGGGATTTCTGGCCAAGAAACAGCTATGATTTGCCCAGAGTCACACAGCTAGTGTCTGAAGCCACATTTGAACTCAAGAGAGGAGGAGCATTTCTTGACTCTAGGACCAGCACTTTATCAAATATGTCATGTAGTCACCCCATGAAAAATACTAATAATAGTTTCTTTTACCGAAATCTTTCTTCAACTACCTTCTTAACCATTCTTCATGAGCCACTGAACATAGTTAAAAAAAAAAAAAAAAAAAAAAGGCTACAATGTTTTGACAGGGTACATGACAAATTTGTATTACCCTACCTTAATTGGGTCTTCACTTCAACAAGGCAAACTCTCTATTCTTCTTTCATTGACTCCCTATCTCACTCTCCACAAGAGCTTTTCCTTCCCTTCTCTTGTTTCCTCTTACTTGCTATCCTTTCACCTCCTCCGTCTCTCTTAGCCAAGTACTTTGCTTCTAACTTTATTGAAAAAAAAAAATACCCTCTAAAATAAGGTCCTTCCCTCATTTTCTTCATGTCAAAACTCTTTATCAACACAGAAACAGGAATGTTGCATAGTAAATAGAGTTCTGGGAATCAAGAAGCCCAGAATTTATGTTCATTTTCAGATACTTACTATTTGTATAACTCTGGCAACTGACTTAACCTGCTTGTTTCAGTTTTCTTATCAATCAAATGAAAATAATAATAGCACCTACATCACAGGGTTGTTGCAAAGACAAAATAAGATGAAATTTGCAAAGTGTTTTGAAAACTTTAAAGCACTTAAATAAATACTATTTACTGTTATTATCATCTTCCATTCTCTCCTCCTTTTCCCCAGAATTTGAAAAAAAGCTTCTCCCTGCCAGATCCATTTAGCACATGATCCCATCCCCTCCTATTTTTTTGCATCCTCAAAAATTCCCCTTCTCTATTATTGCTCTGTAAGAAATGACCAGCAGGAGGAATACAGAGAGGCTTGGAGAGACTTAAATCAACTGTTGCTGAGTGAAATGAGCAGAACCAGAAGATCACTGTACACTTCAATGTTGTATGAAGAGGTATTCTGATGGAAGTGGATATCTTCAACATAAAGAAGATCCAACTCACTTCCAGTTGATCAATGATGGACAGAAATAACTACACCCAGAGAAGGAACACTGGGAAGTGAATGTAAATTGTTAGCCCAGGTTACTTATACCTTCGGAATCTAATACTTAATGTGCAACAAGAAAATTGTATTTACACACATATATTGTATCTAGGTTATATTGTAACACATGTAAAATGTATGGGATTGCCTGTCATCTAGGGGAGGGAGTGGAGGAAGGGAGGGGAAATTTTGGAAAAATTAATACAAGGGATAATGTTATAAAAAAATTACTCATGCATATACTGTCAAAAAAATATAATTATAAAATTAATAAAAAAGTAAAAAAAAAAAAATTTAAATAAATAAATAAATAACTATCTTTCCGTTTATTCATCCATCAATAAAATAGTGATCAATTGAGAAAAAAAAAAATTCCCCTTCTCTAAACTTTTCACCCTATCTCTAACAAATAGTTGCTTCCCTATTAATTTCATACATGCTCAAATATCGCCTTCCTAAAAAACAAAACAATAAGGAACAACAATAAAAACCCACTTTCATGTAGATCTTATCATCCCTTCAAACTACTATTACTTATAATCTCTCTTTTTTTGGGGGGGGGGGAAGGCACATTCTTTGAAAAAGTTGCCAAATCTATTAGTCTTTTCTCAGTCCTAATCATTTCTGACCTAATTTTTGCATTTGAAATTGTTGACCATCCTTCCTATATGCTCTCCTCTCTGGGTTTTTGAAGCATTACTTCTTCTAGTTCACCTCCTATCTTTCTAACAACTTCTCAGTCTCCTTTTCAGGCTTATTATTCATATCATGCCCCCTAGCTGCAAATATTTCCTAAAATTCTATCTGGACTTTTTTCTTTTCTCCTTTTTTTTTTCTCCCTTGATAACCTCATCAGCTCCTGTGCCTTTAATCATCATCTTTATACAGACGACTCCTAGCTTCAGTCTTTCCCATGAATTTCAGTCTTATATCATCAACTGCCAATTAGACAGACATTTCTAGATATCTCAGTAACATCTTAAATTCAACATGAGTAAAATTGAACTAATTTTTTCCCACAAATCCTTCTGTCTTCCGAACTTTACTATTTCTGCTAAAGATACCACCATCTGGTTCTCAGATTTGTAATCTTAGTATTGTCCTAGACTTTTCCTGTCCTTTCCTATACATGTCCAATCAAGACACTACATTTTGCCTTCTCTTCTTTGCATCTGACCCCTTCTCTACTGTCTCACAGCTACAACTTTAGTTCAGACCCTTATTCCCTCTTGTTTAGATTTTTACAATAGCCTCCTAATTTATGTTCTTGCTCCAAGTCTCTTACCAGTTAAATCCATTCTATATACCAGGCCCGACAAACTCTTGGGCAGCTGCACAATTCCTGACTATAGACTGAAACATATTAAAATATAATTGGAAAATATTTAACAAAATAAAGACATAATACAAGGTTAATAACATTAATTTGCACTTCTTTAAGTCAATATTCAGACTGCAAGGATCCATTTCTATTTGAGTTTGACATCATTGTTAAACCTTAATTTTCCTTAAATTCTATCTCTGATCACATGCCTCTCCAATTTGATCCAGTTCTGGTGGTTTTTTGTTGCCTCTATGATAAAAATTTTAACTTTTCTGTTTAAATTTTAAGGCCTATACAACCTGACAGCAAGTTACTCTGAGATCCAGATAAAATGGCTTCTCTCTCTTTCTTCATTGCCTTTCTCGTGCTTTTCATTGACCCTACTTCATAACTAGAACACACTCCCTTCTTATCTCTGCCTCCAGAATTCCTTTCTTTCATTATGATGAAGTTCAAATATCCTCTTATGCATGAAGCTTTTCCTGATCCACCCAATTGTTAATATCTTCCCTCTCCTACTAACTTGTATTTAGCTACTTTGTATATATTTGCATTAATTAATTATATTTAAGTGATAGATATTTTCATATGTATTTTATTTCCCTATTTAGGATGTAAGTTCATTGAGAGTGGGGATTATTTCATTTTTTTGAGTTTGTATCCTAATAGACTAGCAGTACCTGGCATATAAAGGACGTGTTTAATAAATGTTTTGTTTGATAGTACTTTAAATTTGAAAATTGTTTTTATACATATTATCAAATTTGAGAAATACATTGACCTTATGAAGTAGTTCCTGTTAATAGTCCTATTTTACAGAGGAGGAAACTGAGACTGAGAAAGCTAAAGACATATCCAGAGTTGCACAGCTAATAAGCATTTGAGAAAAGATTTGAATTTAGATCTTCCTGGCAATAGGTCCAGAATTCTACTCACTCCACCCCTATCCAGTTGTTACAGCCCAGCATCTTAACAAAGAATGTGTCTTAACTGAATCTAAATTATACAATTTTTTGGAAGAACTATATAGTTTTAGAAAATAAGACCAAGTAAATTCGTGCTGGCCACTGAGTCAATAAAATCCTCTGTCTCCTTCCCCCTCCCCTAAAAAAAAAAAAAAAAAAAAAAAAAAAAAAAAAAAAAAAAAAAAAAAACCAGAAAAAAACTTTGGAATATTACCGGGGGAACAGATTTTACCTTGGAGGTCAAATTCATCACTGTCTTTGCTTCAGTGTGAAGTATAGATTTAACACAAACCACTTCTATAGCAATCATGTAGTTACTTAACCAACTGTTTAATTCAGATTTTAAAAATCCATTTGTGTGGTTTACATTATCTACTAAAAATATCCAGATTGATTATATTGATGAGTAACTGCCAGATCTTAATCACTTATAAGTTTTGTTTTCCCTGTATTTCACATCCTTGATTTTTATTTTAATCAAATCTTTTTATCTTAAAAAAATTGACAAGGTGCAATAAGTGTTATTTGACTCTTACAGATAATTTTGTACATAATTCTTCTGAACCACTGACAAAGTGCCAGTTGTGAGTCATAACCACAAAAGAAGAAAAGTCATTTTGTTTCCTTTATTGAATCTATTTTACAATTTAAGGAAGTAGGAGTCCCAGCCCTAATCATCTCACACCTGGACTACTTTAACAGCCTCCTAACATGGTCTATGTGACTCAAGCTGGAAATCACTGAGGGGTGAGAGGAGAAGTTTCAACCATTCTCTTTCCTCCTCCTTCCTTATTAACTATGTCAGAAAGACTGAACCAACAAAGGAAAGTACATTGGGCCAAGGATAGAGATATGTAACAATTTGGATAAGGAAAGTGTCATCTAAGAAAGAGAGCCTCAGGGAGCATGATCCTTCAAAGCAGAAAGAAGTCATATCTGTAGGTACAACAAAGAAATCAGTCCTGACAAATTAGTTGAGTGGCCTCCCCAGGAGCCTTCACACATCTTCCATTACAGGGGGGATAGGATATCCAGAATAAGGAATTGTTAGTTACCACAATGCAACACTTGTATCCTATATCTCATATCTCTTGTGGGATCTTAGATGCACATATATTTTATGAATTACTGTTTAATGAAATGAAATAGAATCAGTATTTTATAAGTTGTGCTCATTTTTTTTCTAATATTACCTTTGCACTTCAATTAGGGTACTGCCTCCTACTGTTTTGTATCATACATAGAGGACTTCTTCATGCATTTAGATAGTAATAATCCAAAGAAAGACTAGTGTCTTTCTTTGGATTAAAGGAAGAAATGAGAAAGTTGAGTTCTTAAGGACCTTTGCTCAAATTCTAATCAGAATTAGCTCATTATGATTTTATATGGTTAGTAATTATTCATCTAGTAATACATATCTGGTTAGTTATCTAGCAGTAAGTATAAGAAAAAGAAATTCATATTCTTTATAAGTAATATAGCAATAGAAATTTGATAGAACTATTTCCAAATTACTATAAAACTGAATATACTATCACCCAGAAATGAACCTTTGAATAAAGCATGCTTTATAGCATATGTGACAGGGGTACCATAGGGCATTTGGTTAAGGGGAGCAACACAAGCACTGTACACCCTACACACAGGTTCTGAGGTTACATGTTTTTTGTGAAAATGATCCAAGCAAGCTTGACAAACAGCTGTGCTAGATTGGTGGAAGAGGCACTATCCTTGCAAACACTACAAATGGTTTTAGATGACTGTAACTTAGAAAGTATAGGTAAATAAGGAATAAGTGAAGGAATAGATTGGAGACTGAAGTCCGAGAACAAAGGAATTGTTGTCAGTAATGGGGCAAAATCGAAAATAGGAGACTGAAAAGAAGAATTTGAGATCACACTCATTGAATACTCAGGTATAGGTACATGATTAGGAATTAAGTAGAAAGAATGATGATGTGTTATGGCAAGCTAACTGGTGTGCCAGCTAGAACAGAAGGCAGTGTGTGAGATGATATAGATTATAAAAAATTACAGCCACTATCTCCCTTGAACAGTTCATGACACTCTGCAGGAGAAGCAATCCTGAGGTTTCCAAAGTTCATGCTCTCAAGTTGGCATTTCTCTAGGCAACATGGGCAAAATGGTGGCAGGTAGCATAAGTTACAGGACATTTGTAATCAAAGTAGCATATCGAACTTTAAGGTCTCAATGAAGCATTTAAAAAAAAAAATTCTACAGCTATCACAATCCAAAACCCTATAGCAAAAGCCTACTGCCACAAATCACACAAGAGAAAAACAGATAAAGAATTCCTTGGATAGGTGGGAACAATGGACAAAATAAAAACAGTCTAGTCTTCTCTTGGAGTGACTCACTTGAAGGTGCCTGCAAAGAAAGTTCTGAAGGTTTAGCCATGATCCTGCAGAAACAAGTCAAAAAATTAAATCCAGCCCTATCTAGTTTGGGCGTATCTGCAACAGATTGGGCATGTTTGAGATTTAAACTTTAAACCTAACCACATTTTTGCAGTCAAGCATGTAGAGCAATGTCCTCTAATGAAGAAGTAGAGAAACAATTGGACTGTACTTTACATTTGAATGGTTTCTTCCTCTTAAAGTGGAGACAAAAGAAAGTGGCACAAGTCCCACAAGTAAGGTCTCCATGATTATACTGAAGAGAAAAAATGCCCCCACATACCAGACTAGCAACCTTATAAGAAATAATGGGGCAATATCCGGCAATGCCTTTGGATAAAGAATATATATACTCTATGCCATTTCAGATAATGAAAAAGGAGGATTAGGTGGATCATTAGGTGCAAAAGGAGGTCCCTGCAGTTTGAGTCCTCTGGTAGAACAGCAAAGGGAACCAGTTCCTCTTTGAAATCTTGAATTTGATCATCTTCTGACATGACTAATAAATGCAGCAGGGAAACCCTCCTGATCATATAAGTTAAACAAGCAAAGTCTGTGAAAGACTAGAGTAACAAAGAAAATAGGATCTTAAAGGTCATTGAAGAAAAGGAAACATCAAATTTTTTTCCAATGATCTAAAATTTGACTATATTATCAAGAAAAGTCAGTCATATCTCAAAAAAAAAAAAAAAAAAAAGATACAGAAGATGTGAATGAAAATCAGGCTTCTGTCTTGAATAGGGGGATAACCATCACTGAGGGAATAGAATCTGAGGACAAATCCATTTATGGCTTTAAATGATAAACTTGGTCTGCACATCTGGTAATTATCCTGGAGGCATATGCTATACAGCAATTAATGAATACCCAGAAAGCAACAATAGTACAGGAAAATAACTAAGGTCCATTTAAGAATCAAAGAAAAAAAATCCCTTCACCTCAAAAGAAAGAGGCAATCCAAGACCCCCTGGGATTAAGGTCCCATCACTTGATTTTGCTGTGCTATCTGCTGAGTATTTCTGAAGTTCTATGTTAGTAATAATGTCACCTAAACAATACACGTAAGAACAGAAGGATTGATTAATAATAGCACAGGCACCTCCTTGAGCAGCAGTCAGGATATAAAAGCCATTTGGTTCTCCATTGCCATGTGCACCACATGGTCAATTTGTCCCTGAAACCCTGAAATAGCAGCAGTGATATGTTGACTGACAGTAGAAGTGTCTTGGGCCAGATTCTCCAATGTAATAGACTTCAAACAGAGTCTATCACTCAGGTATACCTAGACTAGAAATGGCAGCTCACAAAAAATGACATGGGGGCACCTAGCTTTGCCACAGGACTGCAGTTTTCCCAAAGATTACTTTGCTTCCTGTAATATCACCAAGTTCCCATCTTCCTAGATGTACTTATTCCTACCTGTCCTATAGAATGATTAGTTATTGTCATAGGTGGGATCATATAAGATATTCTACAAATCCTCTGGAAAAAAGAATAACAACACAAACAAAAAATTTTCCAGGGGTTACAAGATGCCATGGCAGTTCCATTGGTGAGGTTGCACCCATTATGAATGACAGTGACAAAAAAACAAACAAACAAACAAACAAACATAATTGTTATACGAGTTTTTGGTCAGTACACACACAAAAGAGGAAACATTATTAACATCAGAAGTAGTAAGGGTGAAATGACACTTCACTGAGCTTTCCACAGATATTCCAGAATTTGAAGTTTTGCTTTTGTTCACATAGAGTGTAAAATTTGTCATGGAACGGACTACTGTCAGTGGAGAAAGTCTGGTTTTGTAGCTTACTCAGATGACCTTATTAAAAACCAACATAAGGAATCTCACCTTAAAATACTTAAAAGGCCTAACCTTCATAGGAACTGGAAGATCCCATCTGGTAGAGTCCCAGGAGGTACTGCCAATAGTATATCAATAGATACAAAAGGGGAAATGGTCCAGTAAATGAGAGGTGATTTCCTATCACTTGGAGCACAATATTTCCTGCCTCAGAGGGGACTACTACTCAAGGCTCAGGTAAATTCTTATGAATATATTGACAAATCCAATACCCATGTGTTCCAATTACATTTGCATGGTAGAATTTTCCAGCTATTTGACCACACATTCTTGGATATATCAGCATCATGTATGCAGCACAGGGCTTCTTAAACTTTTTCCCACTTTTTCAGCCAAAAAAGGTTTATGTGACGCTGGGTATATAGATATCCAAATCAAACTTTTGCTGGTAATAAATCATAATTTGGCAACCTCCACATTCAGTTACAAGACCCCATATTGGGTCATGAACCACGGTTTAAGAAGCTAGGCTCTGCCAGATATGGGGCCTTGAGAACATTGTCATAATTGGTCCAAGGAAATTGGATTGTAAGCACCAAATCACTCCTGTTTTGGTTGGGCTTTGAATAGTTCTACGTTCCTCCAATCTCTGTCTAACATCAACACAAATGAAGCCTCCTGCCTCTCTGGGGATACAAATAAATATGATGGAATTTTTAAAATGGTGTAGAGTACTAGATTCTTCAAACAAAGAGACAGATTTTTTATGGCTTCTAAATTTCCTATTTCCTAGGATAAGTGAGAGGAACAAAAAAAAAAAAAAAAAAAAAAAAAAAAAAACTCCTATATAGACAGGATCTCAATGCCAGGTAACTTCAGTTCTGTTGTGTAGGACCCATACTGCCCTATACAAACTTCCTCTTCCTTTATAGTCTCAATTTCCTCAATCTTGTCAATGTGGACAGTTTCACCAGTTCTTCTTTTAATTTTAGGGCTCAAAGGACAACAAATTTCATTTGATGTTTCACTTCTACTTTCTAGGATTAACATTTCAAATTGCATTCTGACTATTCTGATTATATTTGAGCAGAACTCCATGAGAATACATCTGGCTTGAGAGCACATCACTCTTAGCTGGATCAGAAATATGTTTATCCCAGGCCACAAAATATCTACAGCAATGATAAGTTATAAAACTATTCACACTTATGACCATCACTGATGCTAACAATCATACATCAAATTGAGGGGAAAATGTTTTGCCAGTTTCCAGAAGGGCAATCTAGAGAGTTTCATTGTTTGCAATAAAATCAATTGTCAAATTGGTAGTATTGTCGTGAAAGGTTTTATGTGTGAGTAATGGCTCCATGAATTCTTTTCTCTTATCTTTAGGAATGTTGCAGTAATCAGCAGCACTTGAAATTCTCCTTTGCAGGCAAATTCAATTCCACTGGTCCAATGAAAATTTGTATATAGACACAGTCACCAGATTGAAAGTCATGAACGAAGTCTAGAGGTCCCAATTATACTACAATTCCTATTCGCTGCAGTTCCTTCAATCTATGGTGTAACTTCCAAATGTAGAAGTTAACAGAAATATTCCCTCCAAGAAAAAGGAAGGTGTTCAAAAAAGTATTTCATGTGGGGAGATAGGACATTCCCCCCTTGATCTATTTTTGAGATAGAACAGAGATGAAAGGAGAACATTAGGCCATTTTCAGTGGGTTTCAAAATACATCTTCCCAATAAGAGACTTTGACAAACTCAAAATTTGTATCCTTGTGTGGTTGTGACATGGATGTAACAAAGCACTAGGGATGGTCATTCAGAGGAAAAGAAAAACTTAGTACTTGTCATGCAAAAACGACCTCCTCTTTAAAGAAGATGACAGTCAGTAAAATGAGTTCCAAAATCTGGGGACAATTTCCTTAAATAATATTTTAGTAACAAAAGAAGTTGTGGTTTTTGAAGAAGGAAAAGCTGCTACCCAATGAGTCAATTAATCAGTTATAACCAGTGTTTTAGATGTCCGTTTCTAAATATGTTTATGAAGTTTATTTGTAAGTGTAAGCAAGGAGATGTCATCAAAAGGTTTGATCGTAAAAGCATGCTGATTAAAAATGAGGCAAGTAGGACATTTCAAAATTATTTGGGCAGAAACTGAGGTAATACTAGAAGTATTGCCTAATTGAAGGGACAATTGAATGTGTGCTGTAATGACAACCAGAATAAATTGAAAGACATGCTTGATAATAAAAACTCTGGGAGAGAAGTATTTTACCTTCAGGAATGACCAAGACCTCAAACAACTATTTCACATTGTACTGATGCTTCCTTTTTTCCACTTCAGCCTCATTGTAGGGAAGAAGATACCAGTCAGCAGCATCAGGGGTGTTTGGAGGATTTGCTAAAGATTCTAAAGAATCTCAAAGAAGAACAAAAACAGGTCCTTCTATTGTGGCTTCATCCACTCAGGCATTTCCAAGGGAAACAGGATCAGTTCCATTAGTATGAACAGAGAAGTGCTCAATAGCTCTGAAAAGTCAAATGGAGGAAAGATTTTAAATAAGTCTGAATTGTCAATAACTTTACTGGAAGAGGTAAAAAAAAAAAAATTCTCATAATAACCACTGCCTCCTAATTACATAGCACACTCCAAAAGCATAATGAGAGTCAATGTATATGGTGACATTTATTCCAGTAGCAAGATGGCAGGCCTGGGTGACAGCAATCAGTTCAGTGCCCTAACATTGAGATAAGAAGAGAGTAAGGCTTCCCATATTACTGTGTGATCAAAACAACTGTTCCTGAAAAGTTCTCTCTGTTCTTCATAAAGGAAGAGCTATTAATATATTTTTCTTGATTTTGAACCAGCCCTGCATTCCTGGTATAAATCCAATTTAGTCCTAGTGGATTATCCTGGAGATAAGTTGCTGTAATCTCTTTGCTAATATTATATTTAATATTTTTGCATCAATATTCATGAAAAAAAAATTGATCTATAATTTTCTTTCTTTGTTTTGACCCTACCAGTTTTAGGTATCAGCACCATATCTGTGTCATAAAAGAAATTTGGTAAATCCTTCTTCTTCTATTTTTCTTCTATAACATATTCTTCTTTCTTCTATTTTTCTGGATAGTTTGTATATTAATGGAATTAATTGTTCTTTAAGTATTTGGTAGAATTCACTTGTAATCCATCTGGAGATTTTTTTCTTAGGGTATTCATTAATGGTGATTAATGGTAGATACTGAAGCATGGATGGAGTTGCCCCCCCCTTTGGTAGTAATATTACATGGGACTGCTGATTTCGAAAGACCCACATCAGAGGAAGAAGTGGGTCACTAAGAACTCAGGATATCAGAAGGACTATTGTTATAATCATGTTGTACTACTGGTACAGGGAAAAGGGAGAGAAAATCATCATCAGAATAAGTAGTAAGTACATCAAAAAATAATGAAAACAATAAGATTGGATTATCTTGCACTTGTAGGATTAAAGTATTATCTGGGAGACATGAAATAGTGGTGTGAAATTTACTCAAACAATCTCTTCCCAAGAGATTAGCAGGTACAGTAGATACCCATAAAAAGGAATGCATTACAGATAGGAAACCCACTGTCACCTCCTGTGGGGATAAGAAGGGGACCTCTGTGGTATTCCCTCTATTCTCACAACTGGTAGATTGAATAATAATAGTCAGAACTTGGTTTCTTAATTAAAGCTGAATGAGTGGCTCCCATGTCAACAAGGCAAACGTGAAATACCTGCATTTGTCAAATGTGTGTGTGAACCTTCAGTTTGGGGTTAGAATGACTACAGGTCTGAACATTTTCCAGGAAGAGACTTAAACTGGCCTTTCTATGTGATTTTCCATTATATCAGCATTGTCTTTAGTTCTCTTCATAAACATACTGTGCTTTAAGTTTTTCTAGGGCTTTTCATGTCAGGCTGGATAATACTTGAGAAAATAGGAAATAAAAAATTTGGGAAATGATTGGTTACAAAGACTATATTAATAATTATGTCATGCTCTTGTTTAGGAATTCTAATCTTGCTTAACACTTTCCACTCTTACATAACCTGTCATAAAATCTCAAAGGAGTCTTGTCCCTTTCTTGTATAGTTTCTTATAATTTACTGAAATTATCTGTTCTTTCTGAAAAAAGTTCCATTCCCCCAAGTAAGATATCCCTTACCTGTTGCCACTGTATAAACTGTGTGAGCTAATTAAGATTCCACTGGAATCCTATTTTGGCCAGGGAACCTGGCCTCCTGAATCCACAATTTGCCTATTTATGACTTCAAAAACAATTGCTCTTTCTCCTGTTGGTAATGTAGATCCATGAGATCTATAACATCACTCCAAGTTGGATTGTAACCACAAAAGATAATCTTAAATTGATCAATAATTGCAACAGGATTCTCATCAAATCCAGGAGTATCTTTCCTTCATTTAGAGTGGTCTGAAAGTTTGAAAGGATGCTGTTCTTTAACATATACAAGACCTCCCTCTACTTCTTGATGTACTCTATCTATAAGTGGAAAGCAGCAGCAAATTGTTCAGTTTTCCCCATAATATTGGTTACCAGAAAGGGAGTTGTAGAAGAGGGAAAAGAGCATAAGAGGAAAGGGAGAAGAGAGCAGAAGCTTGACAGGCATTGATGGTCTCTAGATTGTGCCTCCCAACAAGATCAATAATTCATCTGCTCCCCATTAGTTTTAGGAGAGTGCTCCATGAAAGTTTGAGGGTAGGTTAATCAAAAGTTCCATACTTTGCCCAGAACCATCCTTCCAAACCCTTTGTAGTTTCATACCAAACTTTACGCACCTAATGGCTCTATCTCTAGTCATCCCTGCCTAGGATCAGGAGTCCATTCTTATCACAAGCTATTAAGATTCTGCCTAATAGTGAACCTGTAGGAATGATTATGTTTGACACCATCTCCCGTGCCAACATTCCTGACCAGAAGCATCAGTTCTTTGGAGGAACTTCCCCCTAAGAGAACTGGACAAACAGGATAGAGATATTTCATGTCAGCATTCTTGTGGTCTTGTGGTTGTGCAAGTAAGCTCCACAGCTGATAAACAAGAAATATCTATTATATTAAAGCATGAAGTCTATTATAAAGCTTTTCTATCAGTATCTATTTTCCTATGTAACTTAACCAGATATAATATATATATATATATATATGTATTAGATATGTATTAGATAAATAATTACTAGTAATCATTACCCCTTATAAATTCATAATGAAATGACTAATACTCATTAAAATTTGAGCAGGTGTCCTTAAGGAATTACCTTTCTCAGTCAAGTAGTGAGTTCTTATCCCCAAAGCCTGAATCTTTCCATTTAACAAACACTAGATTACTACTATGAATTGTGTATCTAATTTATTCTACTGACTCAATACTCTAATTTCTAAACTAGTTCTAGATTGTTTTCATAATTACCACTTTATAGATATAATTTAAAACATGCATTTCATATTTTTTTTCATTGGTTCCCTTGATAGTTTTGATATTTTGTTCTTCTAGATGAAATTTATAATGATATTTTCTATATAATTTTTAAACATTTGTTTGGAATGGCACTGCATAAGTAAATTTATTTAGATAAAATTGTCATTTTTATGTTGGTTCAATCCACCCATGAATAATTCATATTTCTCCAATTGTTTGGATCTGGTTTTGTGTGAAAAGTATGTTGTGATTGTGTTGAGATAGTTCCTGGGTTTTTCTTGGCACATAGACTCTCATGTATTTTATATTATCTACAGTTATTCTATAAAGAATTTCTCTTTCTTTCTCTCCCTGATGGGTTTTCTTGGCAATGTATAAAAAATACCTAAATATATATGTACATAAAATATATTATACATTATTATGTAATATGATATGTGCATATTATTATGTATGTTACTATATACATTATTACATATATATATTATACAGGATAAAATCTGCAAATTTGTTGATGCTGTTCATTGATTCAACTAGTTTTTTAGTTCAGCCTCTAGAATTCTTGGGCAACTAAGTGGCGCAGTGGATAGAGCACCAGCTCTGAAGTAAGAGGATCTGAGTTCAAATCTGGTTTCAGACACTTAACACTTCCTAGCTTGTTTGACTCTGGGCAAGTCACTTAACCCCAACTGCCTCAGCCAAAAAAAAAAAAAAAAAAAAAAAAAAGATAGAATTCTCTAAGCACACCATCATACAATCTGCAAAGAGTGATAATTTTGTTTCCTCATTGCCTTTTTCTGATTCCCTCATTTTTTTCATTTATTATTGCTAAGCAAAGACTTGGAAAATGAATAGATACACATCAATTGGGGAATGGCTGAATAAGTTATGGTATATAAAGGTAATGGAATATTATTGTTCTATAAAAATGATGAATATGCTGATTTTAGAAAGTCCTGGAAAGATTTACATGAACAGATGCTGAGCTAAACAAGCACAACCAGGAAAACATTGTACACAGTAATAGCAAAATTGTGTGATGATCAACTATGAAAGAATAAGTTCTTCTCAGTGATTCAGTGATCTGGCAATCTCAATAAATCTTAGATAGAAAACAGCATCTGCATCCAGAAAAATAACTATGAAAATTGAATGTAAATCAACACATGCTATATTCACTTCTTTTTCTGTTTTTTTTTTTTTTCCTCTCATGATTTTTGCCTTTAGTTCTGATTTTTCTCTCCCAACACAATTCGTAAAGAAATATGTATTATGGTTACTAGAACTACTACTTCTCGTTTAAAATGAAAAATAGACATTCCTTAGTCATCCCTTATCTTATTGGGAGGCCTGCTAGCTTATATCCCCTTACAGGTAATGTTTACTGATGGTTTTAAATTTAAATAGACACTGTTGTTATTTGTCACTTTTCAAACAATAAGGAAGGGTTGCATCAAAGTCCAATAGTAAGACAAGTCAGGAAGATTAGCAATGGTCTAGGATGCAATAGAAGACTTTGATGATGTCTGACTAAGTTCCAAGTGTTCCACAGCACCTGCTTCATCTGCCTTTGTGGCCATTGGAACAAATTGGCCTGATCTGACCTTCACATGCTTGAGATAGACTCAGTCTAACAGGGTTGAGATCTGTTTGTAACCCTCAACATGGTTTAGTCTGTCTGCTGAGATGGTTTACTGAGCATGTTTGTTGGTTGTTGTCCTTCATCCTCAAAAAGGACCAAAGTGACATCACTAATCTAGGGTCAAGGTGTAGTGGCTGTGACTGTGACTCTGCAGACCAATATTAGCTTGGAAGGCTGGGCATGATTAGTCCACACGAACACCTGGAGTGGAGATATTTCTAAAATTGCACATCTCATATTCCTTTTACATTACCTCAATTCTGCTTTGTTCATATAGCATAGCATTTTCCTTGATGTGGTAATCTTGTGCTAGATGGTCGTTGGTCGTGTCTCCCATGTCACACAATCAATTCCAAGGTGATTCAGAGAGACCTTAAAAGTATCCTTATATCACTTCTTCTGGCTTTGATGTGAGCATTTGCCTTGTATGAGTGTACCACAGGTGAGAGTTGGGTGAATCAGGTGGACACCAAAGGTGGAAAGCAGCCCTGAAAAGAATTCAAGAGTTTTCACACCAGAAGAACTAGTCAATGTACCCTATACTCCATTGATATTACTTTCCATTTCAAGAAAAAAAATCCACTTATTCCTATGCTTTCTAGTATTTTTTTAAACAGAAATGAGTTTTGTATTTTGTCCAAAGTTTTTAATCCATCTATTGAGATAAACATGATTTTTGCTGTTTTTGCTATTGATGTGATCAATTCTGCTGATAGCTTTCCTAATATTTAAAAAATTCAACATTTTTTATATAAAGCCTATCTGGTCAAAGTGTAAGATCTTCCTAATGTATTGCTGTAATCTCCTTAATAGTATTTTATTCAAAATTTTTGCATTAATATTCATTATGGAAATTAGTCTATAGTTTTCTTTCTCTATTTTTGCTCTTCCTGATTAATCAGAATTACATTTAATTAAATAAAAGGAATTTGGTACAACTCTTTCTTTGTCTGTTTTTCCAAAGAGTTTGTAAAGTATTTGGATTAATGATTATTAAAGTTCACTTATGAGTCCATCAGTTCCTGGGGATTTTTTCTTAGGAAGTTTATAGATATATACAACTAATAATCCTTCCCTTATAATGTTGCTGCTTTGGTCCTCTTCGAAAACAAAGGATAACAACCAACCAACCAGTCATTCCCCAATAGATGAGTTGTCAAAGGATATGAACAAACAATCCTCAATAGAAGACATGCAAAGTATTCACAAATACATGAATAAATTCTCCAAACTAATAATAAAATAAATGGATTGGTTTTATCCAGATTTCACATCATACCCTGCAATTTGGCAAAGATGGCAAGAAATAGCAACACTCAATGTTGAAAAGTCTGTAATAAAAGAATAGGGACACTAAGACATTGAAATGATACAACTATTAGGGAACACAATTTGGAATTATACAAATAAAGTGAGCAAAATAGCCAAATCCTTTAAAACAAAGTTTCCATTCTAAGCTTTCACTCCAAAGAAGCCATTTGAGAAAAAAAGTCTTCATATACTCCAAAACATTTTTAGCAATGCTTTTTGTGATACCTAAAAATAGTGGAAAAAAAATATGTCCATCAACTGGGAAAGAAATTATGGCACACAAATATTACTGTGCTGAAAGAAATAATGTATGTGATTAATACATAAAAACATGGAATTATCTATATGAACTAGTGCAGGGCAAGGCAAACAGAGTCAACAAAACAACATATTCAGTAAGTACAATTTAAGTAGAAAGAACAAAAAGACACCACCACCAAAAAAAAAAAAAAAAAAAAAAAGTAAATGTAACAAAGTTATTAAGTTCAAGTAGTGGTTCTCAAAAGAAGATTTGAGAAGACATCCCAATCCTATCTGCTCATGGAGATAGGAGGTCCACAGATATAACAAACTGTATATGTTTACAGACTTTTTCAATGTATCAATCAATTGCACTGACTTCTTTTTTCTCTGTTATGTCTTCAAACAATATTATTCATCATATGGGATGGACTTCTGGAAGGGAAGAGAGAAAGCTTCATGGGATACTAAAGTAATGTAAGAAACAGAAGATATCCATAAAGCTTACTCAAGACAAAACAAAATAGAATTCCATTGTATATCTCTTGTTCTATTTATTTAAGTTCTTTTGTAGTTGTTGTGGCCAAGACATTCCTTCTTGAAGACTCTATGTGGACTAGAACTACAGTTTTGTTTTTTGGGGGGATTCTCCTCAGTTTCTTTCAGTCCATGACATTTCTTCATTGGATTTGACCTTTTCTTCCATTTCTTCAAATTTCCCTCCTCACTTTCTGAATTTAGGCTTTTGTATTTGAATCAGATTCTGCTCCTTTCTGTACTCTTAGATACTATGGGCAGGTCCTACATGGTTCTACATGTTATGGCCTTACTTTATGTAAAAATTACTAGGTTTAGGTAGGATGAAAACAGAGAAAAATATAGACCAATCTCTCTAATGAATATTGATGCAAAAATTTTAAATAAAATATCAGCAAAGAGATTACAGATCTCCCAGATTATATACCATGACCAAGTAGGATTTATTCCAGGAATGCAGGGCTGGTTCAATATTAGGGAAACTATTAGCATAATTGACTATATTAATAACCAAATTAACAAAAAACATATGATTATCTCAATAGATGCAGAAAAAGCATTTGATAAAATCCAACACTCATTCCTATTAAAAACACTAGAGAGTATAGGAATAAATGGACTCTGCCTTAAACTAGTCAGCAGCATCTATTAAAAACCATCAGTAACCATCATATGTAATGGGGACAAACTAGAACCATTTCCAGTAAGATTAGGAGTAAAACAAGGTTGCCCACTATCATTATTACTATTCAATATCGTATTAGAAATGCTAGCTTTGGCAATAAGAAGTGAAAAAAAGATTAGAGGAATTGAAATAGGTAATGAGGAAGCCAAATTATCACTCTTTGCAGATGAATCAACTAAAAAGCTATTAAAAATAATCCACAACTTTAGCAAAGTTGCAGGATACAAAATAAATCCATATAAATCATCAATATTTTTATACATCACTAACAAAATCCAACAGCAAGAGATACAAAGAGAAATTTCATTTAAAATAATTGTTGATAGTATAAAATCTTTGGGAATCTATCTGCCAAGGAAAAGTCAGGATTTATATGAGCAAAACTACAAACTACTTTCCATACACATAAAGTCAGATTTAAATAATTGGAAAAATATCAAGTGCTCTTGGATAGGTCGAACGAATATAATAAAGATGACAATGTTACCTAAACTAATCTATTTATTTAGTGCTGTACCAATCAAACTCCCAAGAAACTATTTTACTGACTAGAAAAAAATAACAACAAAATTCATCTGGAAGAACAAAAGGTCAACAATTCCAAGGGAATTAATTTAAAAAAAAAAAAAAAGACAAATCAACTGGATCTAACAATCATCAAAACCATTTGGTACTAGCTAAGAAATAGACTAGTTGCTCAGTGGAATAGGTTAGGTTCACAGGACAAAATAGTCAATAACTATAGCAATCTAGTGTTTGACAAACCCAAAGAACCCAGCTTTTGGGATAAGAATTCACTATTTGACAAAAACTGCTGGGGAAATTGGAAACTAATATGGCAGAAACTAGGCATTGACCCACACTTAACACTATTCATCAAGAAAAGGTCTAAATAGGTTCATTATCTAGACATAAAGAATGATAATAAATAAATTAGAAAAACATAGGATAGTTTACCTCTCAGACCTGTGGAGGAAGAAGGAATTTGTGACTAAAGAAGAACTAGAGATCATTATTGATCACAAAATAGATAATTCTGATTTTTGTACAAACAAAACTAATGCAGACAAGACTTTAAGGGAAGCAATAAAATGGGAAAACATTTTTACATTCAAAAGTTCTAAAAAAGGCCTCATTTTTAAAATATATAGAGAATTGACTCTAGTTTATAAGAAATTAAGCCATTCTCCAATTGATAAATGGTCAAAGGATATGAACAGACAATTTTCAGATAAAGAAATTGAAACTATTTCTAGTCATATGAAAAGGTGCTCCAAATCTCTATTGATCAGAGAAATGCAAATTAAGACAAATCTGAGATATCACTGCACATCTGTCAGATTGGCTAAGATGACAGGAAACAATAATGACCAATGTTGGAGGGGCTGTGGGGAAACTGGGACACTGATACATTGTTGGTAGAATTGTGACGGAATCCAATCGTTCTGGAGAGCAATTTGGAACTATGTTCAAAAAGTTATCAAACTATGCATATCCTTTGATCCAGCAGTGCTACTACTGAGCTTACAACAATGTTACTACTGAGCTTATATTCCAAAGAGATCTTAAAGGAGGGAAAGGAACTCACACATGCAAAAATGTTGTGGCAACCCTTTTTTGTAGTGGCAAGAAACTGGAAATTGAATGGGTGCCCATCAATTGGAGAATGGCTGAATAAATTATGGTATATGAATGTTAATGGAATATTATTGTTCTAGAAGAACAGCAGGATGATTTCAGAGAGGCCTGGAGAGACTTACATGAACTGATGCTGAGTGAAATGAGCAGAACCAAGAGATCATTATCCACGGCAACAAGGCTATATAAAGATCAATTCTGATAGATATGGCTCTCTTCAACAATAAGATGATTCAAACCAGTTCCAGTTGTTCAGTAATGAAGAAAGTCATCTACACCCAGAGAGAGAACGATGGGAAATGAGTGTGCACCACAACATAGCATTTTCACTCTTTTTGGTATTGTTTGCTTACATTTGTTTTCCTCAGATTTTTTTCTTTCTAAATCTGATTTTTCTTGTGCAGCAAGATAATTGTGTAAGAGAGAGAGAGAGAGAGAGAGAGAGAGAGAGAGAGAGAGAGAGAGAGAGAGAGTGTGTGTGTGTGTGTATAAGATTTAACATATACTTTAATATATTTAACATGTATTGGACTACCTGCCATCTAGCGGAGGGGGTAGGGGGAAAAGAGGGAAAAATTTGGAACAGAAGATTTTGCAAGGGTCAATGTTGAAAAATTACCCATGCACATGTTTTATAAATAAAAAGCTATAATAATAATGATAAAATTTAAAATTTTTAAAAAGAATGACCAGGTTTGAGCTTTTTTCTGGTGGCTCAACTTAGTTTTTGGCACTGCCTCCTTTTCTTGTTCCTTTTCTGTTTCCTTCTTTCTTTTCTGAATGCAGATTTTATTCTATCTCTTGCTGCAAGCCTGACAGGCTCCACTTAGATGTTGATAGTCCTGGAAGTGCCAAAGTGCTTTTCTTCCCCAGTGCTGCCCCTTTTCCTGCTGTGAATAAAGAGTGGACTGCTTATTTGGAACTATGCCCCAAAAGTTATCAAACTGTGCATACCCTTTGATCCAGCAGTGCTGCTATTGGGCTTATATCCCAAAGAAAAATACTAAAGAGGGGAAAGGGACCTATATTTGCCAAAATGTTTGTGGCAGCCTTTTTTGTGGCTAGAAACTGGAAGATGAATGGATGTCCATCAATTGGAGAATGGTTGGGTAAATTATGGTATATCAAGGTTATGGAATATTATTGCTCTGTAAGAAATGACCAGCAGGAGGAATACAGAGAGGCTTGGAGACATTTACATCAACTGATGATGAGTGAAATGAACAGAACCAGAAGATCGCTGTACACTTCAACAACAATGCTGTATGAAGATATATTCTGATGGAAGTGGAAATCTTCAACATAAAGAAGATCCAACTCACTTCCAGTTGATCAATGATGGACAGAAACAACTACACCCAGAGAAGGAATACTGGGAAGTGAATGTAAATTATTAGCACCACTGTCTATCTACCCAGGTTACTTATACCTTCGGAATCTAATGCTTAACATGCAACAAGAAAATTGGATTTACACACATATATTGTATCTAGGTTATATTGTAACACATGTAAAATGTATGGGATTGCCTGTCATCTAGGGGGGAAGTAGAGGGAGGGAGGGGAAAATTTGGAAAAATGAATACAAGGGATAATGTTATTTTTTTTAATTACTCATGCATTTATACTGTCAAAAAAAATATAATTATAAAAATAAAAAAAAATAAATTAAAATAAAAGGAAATAAAATAAATTTAAAAAAAAAAAAAAAAAAAAAAAAAGAGTGGACTGCTTGAGTGATGTGCTTCCAGAGCACAGTGCCACCTAGCATTGCCCATCTTTGGCATTAGGATACCTGGGTGCTGGTATTGATTTGTCCCTTCATATATCTTGGCAAAGCTGCCAAGGTGCTACACTACTTGAGTATTGAGCTGACTGGACGCTATGTCTCTAACCAAGAATGTCTAGGCTCTTTGCTGCTTGAGTGTAGTTCCCTGCCTGCTCCAGCTCTTTCTTCTGCTGTACCTCTCACAGACTGTCTAGATATCTAGTACACTGGGTTATGAATTACCTGGGTTTTCTCTTTGATGTCTGCCTGGCTGTCCTCTTCCACAAAATTCCGGCAGCCTTTTTGTGCAATCCTGGGAGAAGCTTATAGAAATTTCTCTTTGATTTTATTTATTATTGTTCCTCTTGGTACATTTGTAGAGCTTTTATTGGGGATCTTTGTGGAAGGTCTGGATAGCTCTCCATTCTAACACGCTGTCACCTTCCCACAATTCTGTGCTTCAGATCTTTTAGTTTCCCTATGTGAGGGTGGAGTGGATAGCCCATGGGTGAGGAAGGCATGTGAAGGGGCAGAGGGAAATTCTCTGCTTTTTTCCCTTTAAGGAATAAACTGCCTTTTAATCCTTAGAGCCTTGGCCAAAAATCCTCTCATCTCCTTCACTGGAGATGTTTAGTTTAAGGCTCAGAAACACAGAAATACCAAAGTAGCGATTGCCTTCAGGTTTATGGTTATCTTTTCTTTATGTGAAACTTCCTGATTGTAGGGAGTAAAGTCTCCCAGGGAAATCTTATCTGCTCCTTCTTCCTAATCTCACAACAGATTGAAAGTAACAAAGATCCCTCTGTATCTATTGGAGGGGGAGGGGAATATGGAAGGAATGGGTGAAAAAAGAAAGCGTAACCTTAAAACCTCTCCTCCAACTAGGATTTCTTAGAGGTATTATAATACTTTTAAAATGATACAAACTTCTATAACATATGCAATCCCAGAAATAACTATGTTCAATAAATTCCTGAATAATATCAACAAGAATTAGTTTTTTAAAGAGATATGTCATCCAAAAAGCTATTTATTAGGATTGATTTTGTTTTTATCAAGCAAATAAATATGACAGTTTGTCTAAAATATTTCAAGGTATATATTTAAATTAGTAAAAAAAAAAAAAAAAAAAAACCTCTATTTGTTCTTGTGACACTCTCTGAACTTTTTTCAGCATATTTTTCAAGATGTTATTATCATTATTATCATTAGCATAATAAATATATTGGATTTTTTGCTTCAGCTTTTTTCAGTACCATACTTTATATATCATCCCAAGTTTCTATTTGTTATTTTTTGTGGTGCAATAATGTTCCATTATATTTATATATCAAAATTACTTATTGAATACAAGTTATTATTAGCTTTTTACTATTAAAAATAAAGTTATTATGAATATTTTCTGCAGGGCAGATAGGTGATAGAGTAGGTAACTAGAATGCCAGGCCTGGAGACTGGAAGACTCATCTTCCTAAGTTCAAATGTAGCCTCAAACACTTAGTTATTTTGTGACCTGACCAATTTACTTAACCCAGTTGGTCTTAGAGAAGGAAATGGCAAACCACTCTGGTATCTTTGCCAAGAAAACCTCAAATGGGGTCACAAAGAGTTGCACATGACTGAAAAACGACATGAATTTTTCTGTATAGATTGTTCTTTTTCATCTGTCAATAGCAACCTTAGTGTACAACATTAGCAGTTAGTTTATTGAGTCAAAAAATATAAAAGTTTTGTAGTTGTTGTTGTATAATGCTATATTTCTTTTAAATGATTTCATCATTTGACAATTCTACCACCAACATATATAATAACATGCCTATTTTTCCAGAGCCCATCATCATGCTTTTTACCTCATTTGACCAAATTAATGGATCTAAAATTGTACTATAGAAATTCTTTTAACTTTTATTTCTCTGTTTTTTAAGGTCATTTAACACTTTTTAGGTAGTTAGTGATCATTTGTTTCTTTTTGGGACCCTAACTATTGTGTATTTTGATTATATATATTTAATCTCCTAGTTATGTTTCTGTGCAAATATATATCTATATCTATGTAGATATAAAAACCTATAAAAATAGATTTCAGTTGTTAAATTTTTGTCAGAAATGTTTAGCAAAGCTTTTTCCAATCTATTTTTTAAAATAATTCTAGATGCATTTATTATTGTTTTAAAACTATTTAAAGTTTTATTTTTAAGAAAATATCTAGTGTACTTCTTATAATTTTTTTTTCTTTGTTGAATAACTAAGAATTTTCTTCTCCATAACTACAATTAGTATAATAGATTATCATCTCCTATTTTATTTTGATTTGTTTTAAGGGCCATCGTTACCTTTCAAAAAATTTTTTATCGTTGTTGTAGATAGTATAGGATGTGGTCCTAATCCGATTTTTTGCTATGATACAATACAATTTTTACAAAAGCTTTTTTTAAAATAATGATTTTAATATATTTAATTTAATATATTTTAAATAACACCTCCTACAATATTTTGCAAAATTGGCTTTATGAAATTCCAGATCATTCCATATGCCAGAGTCTTCCTAGGAAGGAAGGAGTTAGACCAAAGAGACTGGCTCTGGCCTGCTGAGTATACCAGCTCTATGATCAATTAAAAAGTCTCTTCATTATGTGGAGAGCAGATGAAAACCAGTCACAAAACATATGGAGATGCTTCAAAAATCTCTCCAAGACATTGTTAGAACATCCTTATTCCTTTTCAGAAAAAAGTTCAACTACCTCTTCTCTGAGGAAGACTACACCAGCTGTATTTGCTAATGCTTACTCACCAGACACCTGGACATCTTTCCCTACTACCTTACATAAGAAAATCCCAGGTGATGAAATTTGCTCTACTTATTCTTCAGATCAGCACCTTTTCTGCAACTTACAGTCAGAGAAACTCTCTAGAGAACTGAGGCTGATCACATAGTCACTGTACTTGAGAAACTGAACTTGAACCTGGCTCCATATCCTAGACTGCCAGTCTTTTTTACTAGATTATTTACATAATTTGATATTTGACAATACAAATCCTCTTTTTTCCTCCCCCCCACATAATTCCTCTCAACATTCTTGTTCTTTTATTCTCCCATATAAAATTTGTTTTCACTTATGAAATATTCTATTTATCCTATTGAGTTGTTTTTTTTTTTTTAATAGGAACGTCATTAAATCCACAAATGAACTTGCATAGTTCTGACAACTTTACTATATTAGCTTAATCTAGCCAAGAACAAATAATAACTCTCCAAATAAGTAATTCTTCCTTTGTGCCCATTAAACTTGTTTTATAGTTGGTCTCTATGATAAAATACAAACTCCTTGCCTTGGCATTTCAAATCCTTTTATTCTTTGGATCCAACCTACCTTTACAGTCTTTTTACACATTATTATCCTTCATGTATTTTATGTTCCAATCAAACAGACCTACTTGACATTCTCTGAACTTAGCACTCTATTAACTACTTCCATATACCTATCATTCCTGGAATGTGTTATTTTCTCATTTCTATCTCTTAGCTTTCCTATTTTCCTTCAAACCTTAGCTCAAGTATCACCCCCTATGAAAAGCTTTTCCCAATCCCATTAACTGTTTACTTTCTCTTCTTCTTCCTTATCATTATCCTATATACATTATCATGTATACTCCCACCTGTTTACATGTTGAATCCTTCCCAGTAGAACATGAGCTCCTTAAAAATGGAGATTACTTTTTTTCAATCTTACCTTGGTTTCCCCAGCACTTAGCACAGTGTCATGAAAATCAAAGGTGCTGGGGCAGCTAGGTGGCACAGTGGATAGAGCACCAACCCTGAAGTCAGGAGGACCTGAGTTCAAATCTCATCTCAGAAACTTAACAATTCCGTCCTGAGCAAGTCACTTAGACTCAATTGCCTCAGAAAAAAAAAAAAGAAAGAAAGAAAGAAAGAAAATAGAAGGTGCTTATTAAGTGCTTGTTGAATTGGGTCAAAGAGATAAAAAGAGAGGCAAAGGAATATTACATATTCAGGAGGTATAGTCACATGAGGAAATTCTGAAGTTATGGGAGGGCTCAGGAGGCTAAAGGATGGATGTTGATTCTAGCTAAGAACTTGTGAAAACTAGGCAATGTGATAAATTTAGACTTTAGAGAAACAGATTTCAATGAATTCAAAGCATATATAGGAGTCTATAAATGGGAATCCATGATAGGAGTCTCAAATTCTACAAAAAAAAGTAAGTCCTGAATAGATGGGAAACTTTTCAGAATTAAAATGTATACAAAAAAGGAAATGTCCAGTGGGTAGAAAAGGGTGAAATTGTCTAACGAGATCAATGTGGCTACATAGAGAACTCAATGACCAATTTAGAGTCTTGAAAAATATGAACAGAAAAAACAAGAAAGGATATGTGATAGAAGAAGAATAAAAAAAGTGTGAAATGGACCAGTAAGAAGGGTGCCACTAGCACCAAGGTTCAGAATAGACTGAAGAGTAGCAAAGAATGCTAAGGACAACAAAATTGTTTGATCTTTTCCCTCCATGATTTTGGGGGAAATAGGGTGATCAAAGAATGGATAAGACCACTACTTAGAATGAATGAGATAATAATAGATGACCAAAAGAAATGGAAGCTACTCAATCCTCATTTTGTTTCTGTTTACTTTTCTCAGGAGAATGGTCTTTGGAGTAAAGAGGACAGGAAAAAAAAAAAAAAAACTCAGTCTATCTTTCCATCCCTCACTCTATCTTTGTTGCTGACCTTGCAATTATGATGTATGGAGGAATTTCAGCTGCTAAAACTGCCATGACTAAAATGCAGCAGACTGTGGATGAGGTAAAAACACAGCTTGAAGAAAAAGAAAATAGAAAGTTTCCAATTTTAAAGACTATAGAATTTAAAGCCAAGTGATTGCTGGAACAAACTACTTTATTAAGGCTCACCTTGATGAAGAGGAATTTATACATATTCAAATGTACAAAAGTTTCCCTCATGGAAACAGGCCATTGGTTCTATCCAATTATCAAACTTACAAAACCATAAATGATAAACTAGTCTATTTTTAATGCACCATTTTTAATAGTGGACCTTTGTTCTTTTATATGGTTACATTATATACCTCATATGGGTAGGTATTAAAATTGGACACAATAAAAGAAAAATTGAAATTAAAAAAAGAAGACAGGAAAAAAAAGTGAACAGGTAGTTACCACCCAAAATAAACAGAGAAGTAGTTTTAAAAAGAATAAAAAGCACTGAGCTGTCCTTGAAACCTTGATGAGTTCAAACCATCTGGTCTTTGTTTACTAAAAGAGTTGGCCAACATGATTGCTGAGCCAGTGCCAGTAATTTTTTTAAAAGACCCATGGGAGGTTCATGTGCAACAGGACTAGATAAGGTCAAATGTTTATGTCTATTCTCAAAAAAGCAGAAGGTAATATGCACAAACCATACCTCAGTGAGCTTGACTTTGATTCTTGGCAAAATTACAAAATGGAATATTAGAGTTGGAGTTGGTGATAATTTGGAAAAGGAAGTAATAATCACAAAGAGCCAGTCTGACTTTGTCAAGACAGATCATGCCAGACTAATTTCATTTTTTTTCAGACTGTATTACTAGATCAACAGGATGCTATACACATAGCTTTCCTAGATTTCTGCAAAGTATTTGACAAACTCTTGATACTTATGGGTGAAATGAAGAAATTTGGGCTATGAAATAGTAAAGTTTGAGTAGATTCAAAGATGCTGAATGGTTGGCCCAAAAGAGTAATAATTGATTATTCTAATCAACTCGAGGAAATTCTAATGGAGTCTACTATGAATATGTACTTCACTGTTTGTTTCATATTTTAATCAATAACTTAGACAATGACAAAGATGGCATACTTTTCCACAATGACTCAAAGCCAGGAAATATAGCTTAATTTTTTTTTTATGGCAAACACAAAATCTAAAAAAATCTAAATAGTCTAGAACAAAGGTGTTAAAGCAGAGCAAAATTCCCAAATGAGGCTTGAGCCATATTATAATTGGGAAATATTTAACAAAATAAATAAAAATATAAGAGCATAAATAATGTCAATTTGTTGTTTACTACATCAAAATGCAATCACAAAGATTTGTTTCTATTTGAGTTTGACACTGCCAGAATAGAACATGAACATTTTTTCATATATTTCTTAATATATTAAGATTCATAATATAATGAGATAAAATTTATCAAGTCTTATATGGGTTCAAGAAAACATTACAAGTTCAAAATGGAGGATAGAAGTGGGAATTAATCAGATAAATTCCTTTGGAAAAGATCTGGGAGTTTTAGTAGACTGCAAGCTCCATATGATTCAGTAGTGTGATGAGATTTCCAAAAGAAACAAACATGATGGTAAGCTGCATTAAGAGGAATATGCAGCATCTATAACTAGGGAGTCTATAATCCCACTATACTCTGCTCTGGTCGAACTCAATCTGGAGTTTTGTGTTCTATTCTTGGCAATATATTTTAGGAAGAATATTGATAATATCTACAGCCAGAGGAGACTAAAATCAACCAATAATCAAACAATAGGCATTTATTAAGCACCTACTATATGCCAAGTATTGTTTTAGACACTGAAGGCAATTATAAAAGTGAAACAGTTCCTTCCCTTACTGAGCTTGCATTCTACTGTGGGATGCATAGCATGTATGTATAAGAAAAACAAAATTTGGGTAGGGCAGTAAAAATTGGGGGAATCAGGAAAAGCCTCTCATAAAAAGTATTCCTTGATCTGAGCCTTAAAGGGGAGCCAGGGATTACAAGAAATAAAAGGGAAAGAGCATTTAAGGGATAATATCAAAATGTTATACAAAAGCATAGAGGTGAGAGATGAAATTTAATCTACAAGGAATAGCAAGTAGACCAATTTTGCTAAAGCACAGAGTGTGCAGGGTGATATAATGTGTTATCAGTCTGGAAAATCAGATTGTACCCTAGCCAAATCACTTAACTTTCTTGACCTCAGTTTCCTCAGTGTATAAAAATGAGCTGGAGAAGAAAATAGCAAGGTATAAATATAAGACCAGAGAAGCAGAAGATGACAGATTATGGAGGAGTTTACATTAAATCAATTGACTCAACAATAAGGAAAAAAGTTATTATAATTTCTCATATCTATGGAAATGAACTTTAAATACATATAATTTCAAAAAGATAATAATTTTAAATAAAAAAAATTACTCATCTGAAAAAAAAAAAAGAAGGAAATGGCAAACCACTTTACCAAGAAAACCCAATATTAGGTCACAAAAACTCAGGCGATATTTGGCCCCAGAGGGCAGAACTCTGAGCAAAGGATGGAACTTGCAAAGAAGCAGCTTTAGACTTGGCATAGAAATTTCCCAACAATCGGGATGACCTCAAAGTAGAATGAGATGCCTCTGAAAGAAGTTTCCATTCTGATTTTTTCCAGTAAAATATTAGATGATCATTGGTTGAACATGTTATAGAAAAGATTCTTTACTTGACATTTAGGGGAGGGCATGGGAAAAGGGAGAGAAAATTGGAACACAAGGTTTTGCAAAAGCTAATGTTGAAGAATTGTCTATACATATGTTCTGAAAAATAAAAAAACTTTAATTAAAAAAAAAGAAAAGATTCTTTATGGAAAGATGTTTAGATGAATTGCACATGTTTAACCTATATTGGGTTGCTTTCTGTCTATGGAAGAGGATGGGGTAGGGGGAAGGAGGAAGGAGGAAGAAAAATTTGGAACACATGATTTTACAAAAAATTAATATTGAAAATTATCTTTGCATGTATTTGGAAAGATAAAAAGCTATTTAAAAATAAAAACACAGAATTAGAAAAAAACCGATTCTAGTTCAGTGATGGGATGGACTAGCTGGCTTCTAAGCTCCTTTCAAACTCAGATTCTGTTATTTCACGATTTCAAACAGAGTTCTCTTCACTATTTGTACTTGGAAAATATGATTACAAACTGGATCCATTCACATTCTTTCTGCGGGTCATTCTCTCTGCCCTCCTCTTGTGACTTCCTTTTTCTCTCACAGATGAAACTGGCAAAATATAAGTAAAACAGAATTCAAATTAGATGAAATGTCACTATTGACTTCTTCTATCAGGGTTTTAATTATCTATCTGTATTAATGGTAAAATTTTGATCTCTTTTGAAGCAGTTTGGAGGGGATATCCTACTGCTGCTGTTAAAGCTTGATTTCAGGATTAAATATACACACCCCTTATGCTTCCCCAGCTACCTGTGTAACAGGAAAAGAGGTCTCAACCACGATCTCCACATTTTTCCAAATTCAGGCCCAAATTCCACTGAAGTATCAGCAGCTGGACCTCGGCGAGCCATGGGTTAAGCTTAAGGGTGGTGAGTGAATCCTCCACCCCGAGCCAGGGAGGGACCAAGTGGAAGAGCCAGGTAGATGCATCTAACAAGTTACAGGTAGTTTTCATTCAGAGCTTTGGGAAATGGGACGGACACTTGGACACCGAGGCGAGGGCCATCCGGATACTCTCCTTGCAACAATCCGCGCCGTGTCCCTGAGACCGATGTCCCCACGCAAGCCGAAAGAGAGAAAGAGAGAGCTCGTTGGGACTTCCCCCTTCTTCTCCGAGCCAGCTGACAGAGAGGAAGTGGGACTGGAGAGGCTGGGAAGCTCCCAATTCTCTGGGTTTCCCATTCCTCAAGATCGGAAAGGAGGAAAGAACGCTGGAAACTCTGAACAGGGCTGGCTACTCTCTCCGAGGCTCCATCCCCTAGCCACAGGAACTTCCAGTTTCCAGATTGAGCGTGAGGGCTCGGGGGAACGAAGAGACGAAGGACGACGGGGCTCCTCTGGGCCACAAACCCACAAAGTGGGGATTACGTCCGACTTCAAGTTCCTTAGGCAGCTCTTTAATGACGGAGGACAAAAGAATGAGGGAGGGGGAGAGTTTGTATTGGTCATTTCTTTCTTTCATTCAGACTTTAGGCTCTGTCATTTACCACCTGTGTGACCTTAGGCAAGTTGTACAGTCTCTCTGAACTTCCCTCTCCTCAGTTATAAAATATAATAGATAGGCTAGATGACAACTCTGTTCCAGCTCTAAATCTGTAACGCTGGGTATGTCTAGTGTTCTATGTATCTGTTGTTCATAACCAACCAGGAATTTCTCTCTTTGTGGGGAGCAGGCATAGCTGTGCCTAAAAGCACTGTAGGGTTGGGACTGATCACCAAGCCTATTTTATCTCTTTTCTGGGTCTCTGGGTACCCATGTGTGTACAGACACTTGTTTTTGTTTATACACACATATACGTGTATAGCTCTGCATTTCTATATGATCCTAGCTATCTATAAGACTGTATCTATATTATATAAGATAGGGAATGAGATAGGAGCTGGACATGTGATTTTCACCAGAAGAGAGAATATCCTGATAAAGAAAACTTTTATCAATGAAAATAGGTACCTTCTCTGCAACTTACAGTCTTAGAGTTACCAAGAGCTGTGGTGTCAAATTCAAATAGAAAAGGGGAAATGGGGGCACTAATTGAAGGATCCCTGCAGGTCACATAATGACTTAATTTTAAAATGTAATGTGATACACACATGAATGTATGTGGTGTATGTATTTATACATACATGTATATACCTGCAAATACCTGTTTGTATATTTCTATGTGTACATAGATACATATATATAACATGCCTGAATATTTTATGTAACATATTTTTATTTATTTTGTTAACTATTTCTCAGTTACATTTTAATCTGAGAACTCAAGAATATTTGGGAGTTCTTGAAACCATATGATTGAGACTGACCAAGGGCATTGAGAGTTTAGATGAAATACCCAAAATCACAAAGCCAATATATAAAATAAAAGAGGTAGGTCTTCTGGCTTCAAGGGCAAATTTTTATCCACTGCACCATGTAGTATAATGTAGATAAAGCACTTCCAAGTCCTTAGCACCACATAAATGTGAGTTATTATTTATTATAGCTCTGTCCAAATGCATGCCTATATATTTGTATACATGGGATGTATGTATTGAGCCATAGAAAGAGATCACAGAATCAGTGAATTTTAGATCTTTAACAGCCTAAGAGAGCTATCCATAATAGGATGGGTTTGAAGTATGGGAGATTTTTTTTAAAGTAATTTTGGTAGGTCTTTGGGATCTCTGGGAGCAGCCTTCGTTTCCGTTCAGTAATCACCACAAGAGTAGACAGGTGTTAAAGTCCAAATCCTTTATTATCTCCTTCATTTGGAGCTCAGCGAGTTTTCTTAGAAGTCTTCCAGTCTTGTTTTCAGTGGAGAAATGCAGGAAGAGAGCCACCAATGGCCTGATTGAAGATTGGATGAATGGCTGTCCTTGGTTCTGAGAGCTTGAGTGCCTGCCTGTCTTCTCTGCTCTCTGAAAGTTGTGTGAAGACATTTTCTCTATATCTAGTCACAGTCATTCATCATTCCTTTCATCCTAGTTTTAAATTATTGAATGACAACTCAATGCCTAAGATACATATGAGAGAGAGAGAGAAATCCCCTAAATGTATTTGTGATCATAGAGCAGTTATTGGATGAAGAATAGGGGAAAAGGAAGATCAAAATGAGAAAAAGTTGTCGATTATGCGCAATGCAGGTGCTAAATATTGGGCAGAGTGTAACAAGAGCAGGTCCTCCTTGGCATTCATCTTATGTTGAGTTCTAGGGTCAAGTGGTCCCATGTAGCTTTCCAGAAAGACTATAAGCCATGGGATCAATGCTGATGACAGATGTAAATATAGAGTAGTATAATTCTACATGGGAACAGAGAGAGGTCAGGAAAATACCAAGCAAACTCAAAGTGTGATTATAAGTGACTGGTAACAATTGAAAATTGTGTGATTGAAGGATGGTGGAAATCTGGAATGAGCTCTCTTGGGGGAAAGGAACTGTCACACCAATATTTCAAACTATTTCTTTCTCTTCTCCTCCCATGGAAGATCACATAAAATTTAGCTTTCAAATAGTTAAACTCACAGAGTAAAGGACTTTAGATATTATTCTAGCCCAGTATCTTTAACCTTTTTTATATTATGGATCCCCTTGGCAATCTGGTGAATCATTGAAGCCCTTCTCAGAATATTGTTTTTATTATCTATACTCATAATTGAAAGAAATATTAAATGTGTTCCCATCCAAGTTCACAGAAATCTATCCATAGACCCCTTAAGAATCAGTAGGTTAACAACCCCCAATCTAGTCAAACTTTATTTTCCAGCTGAAGAAAATGAAGTGCAAGAAAAAAAAGTTTCTCTTCCTTTACCATATAACATTTTGTAAAGATTTGTTTCTGACTCTTTCATTTTTTCCATGTGGTCTATGCTTGGTTCCTCAGTATTCTCTAGCTCTGCCTCTAAGCCTAACAACATGAATAGTTTATCTATATAAATCATCAAAGTCAGATATATTTTTTTCCCCCACCCAAAGGTCAGAGTTTAGTTTCCTCTTAGTACGTTACCTGCTTTCTCTTTGCAATATTGATACAAACAAAAAAGGAACTGCTTGAATTCCCCCAAGGTTCTTAAGTATTTTTTTTCCTGTGTTGCAATTTAGCCACTCAGTTTCATAGAAAGTTGCTGGGATGTATATGTATATATATATCTTTCTATACACAGTCAATATGGGATCAAGAACTGAAATAAAAGCTGCTCCTGAAGCTTTAGTACCTTCAGAACCAACAGAGTCAGCAAGGTAAGTGCCTCTGAACTAAAATCAATATATATTTTTTAATTGTTGTTATGATGAATATTATATATACTGTATATGGAGATGGAGAGAGATTATATGTATATATATATGTGTGTGTGTGTGTGTGTATTTTACATTTGAATAGGTTTATTATATTTAAGGATAAAGGAAGAGGATCTATTTAAGTCATTTTGTTTTACTTAGAACTTGATTTGTTTTAGTCACTAAATCTCATCTTCCATAGTTTCTAAATCTCATCTTCTATATTTTCTTAACTCAAGCTAAGACTAAGAGAGATCCATTTTATACTATTTATTGCCTTTCCTGTGATTTATTTTTCTAACATTTTAATTCATTTAAATCTTGAGGCTTTTCCTGTTATCAGCACTAATTTAAGAACAATGTGACAACCCATCACCATCTCCAAGGTCTTTCATCTTGTTTTAGTCAGCTTATTGATGATGAGGTCTTTTGATAACCTTTTAAAATTTTTATTTTTCTTGTTGTCAAAGAGATCTCAAGTGTATCTACCAGGAGCCCTTAATCCAGAATTTCTGGCTACCTGGATTGTGAGAGCCAATCAGATTGGGTCTTGAATGATTTGATTAACTTGGCCAACTTCATTTTGGGCCTAAGGAAATTTTTTGACGATGTTAAATGGTGTTTTTAAAAGTGCTTAAATTTATGGAAATTTAAAAGAAAAAAAGCTAAACATTTATCTAAATTTTTTTTTACATTTGTCATATTGTACTTCTTCTGATGAAAACTGTTTACACCACTGTTATAAATTTGACACATAACCAAAAGACAATCAAATCCCAGTCACTGGCTCATTTATTTCAAACCAATTGCTTGAAAAACTACACTACTACTACTACTATTACTACTACCACCAATATTACTATTAGTAAAAAATAACAATAATAACAACCACAATATAAAGAATTTAGACAGCACTTTGGAAGAATTTCTTTTAAACTAGAATTTCACCTATTTTTTTCCTTTTCTTCAATCCTTCCTTTGAAAGAAAGCATGCTTCATAAATGGAATAAGCTGGCTTAATATCATTTTACTGTTCCTTTTGTTTCTTAACATTGTTGAGCCAAAATAATGAATAATTTTAAAAGTGAAAGAAGAGATGGCATATTTGAGGTTGGAATACTATGGGATAATTTTTCCTATTTATCATAGAACAGAATCTCAGAGTTGAAAAGAATCTTACTGACAATTTAATCCACCTTGTTCCTGAACAAGAATCTTCTGTCAGATCTGGCAACATTGTCCAAGCTTTGCTTAAAAACAACCAAGAAGAGGGACTCCTCTCTCTACCCACCATTTTATTGGGAAAGCTAAATTTTCCTCTTGCACTTGCCTCCATTGCAACTAGTTCTGTCCTCTGAGACCAAAGAAAACAAATCGAATTCCTTTTCCACATAAAAAGTATTCAAATACTTATAGGCAGCTATTATGTTATCCTCCTGAATCTTCTCTTCTGTAGCCTAAAAATCTCTAATTCTTTCAACTCATCTCCTTCTGGCATGAGTTGGAGGTCCTTCACTCTTTTGATTTCCTTCCCTTCCACTTTTTTCTTGTCAGAAGAACCGAACACATTACTCCATAGGATCTGTCTTTCTTATTTCAGCCTAAAGCTTTATTACTTCAAAACTTATCCCCTTCCTACTTTGTTATTCTTCTTGTATCTTACTCCCTAACACACCTTGCAATCTAGTGGATCTGGCTTCCTTGTTGTTCCGCAATCAAAATACTCAGTTCTCAGCTCCAGGCATCTTCTCTGGATGTCTCCCATTCCTAGAAAGCCTTACCGCTTCATTTCCAGCTACTGTCTTCACTGGCTTCCTGTAAGTCCCAAATAAAATTCTATCTTCTATAGGAAGCTCTTTCCAACTCCTTTTAATTCTACCATCTTCCTTCTCAATTATTTTCTTTTTATCTTTAATATAATTTATTTGTACGAATTCGTTTACAAGTTGTCTCTTCCAGAGGGCTGGCACTATATTTTCCCTTTTTGTATCCTTAGCACTTAGCCCAGTATCTGGCACATAGTAAATGCTTAATAAATGTTTATTGATTGACTTGACTTTTGTTTACCATACCACTTTCTTGAGCTATGTTGAATTTGCAGCTCCTTAAAATCCCAAGATATTCTTCAGAAAAACTGTTGTCTAGCCCTGTCATGCTATATGCCCTTTTATAAACCATTTCATCAAACTGGCCTTCAATATTTTTTTATTTGTAAAATGAGAGAATCATAATTCTGATAATTCATGCTTACATTTCTTTATTCAGAGAAGTTTTTATCAATATTGGGGGGATATATCATATTTCTGTTTTTAATTTAGTCCCCTTTAATACTGGTTTATGTGAATTTATGGAGATTTTAAGAATATCTTTACAATTTTATAGGGGTGATGTGACATATGGAAGTTGTACTGAATTGGAGTTCTGGGTTCAAATTTTGACTCAGCTATTTACTGTTTTACTAAAAGAAAGTCATTGAATCTCTCAGTATCTCAGTTTTCTCATCTCTAAGACAAGGATAATAATTCTTATAATACCTGCCTCATGTTCTAAGAGAAAGACCATATAAATTATTCCTATCCCTGCTACTTTCATCACGTTTTAGGAAATCTCAATTCTTTAATCTTTCTTTTTCTTAATACAGTCAACAGGCATTTATAAAGGACCTCCTCTGTTCCAAGCAATGGACACATTCATGTTTTTGAACTCCCGTTATGAGAGGTTGTTGTAATATACTTTAACTTAAACATAGAATGTAACATATGCAATATCATAATAACCTATTTGAACATCAGCATTAGTCTGATGTCAGTACAGGGAGGGTAGGGAATGATTAAGGAAGTGTGATCTGGTCTCCAAAGATGACTTAATGGCTTTGTTTCTTTCTCCCTCTCTCTCACCCACAGATGTGTCATCAACAACTGGTCATCTCCTTATTTTCTTTGCTTTTTTTGGCAACTCCTCTCATGGCCATATGGGAACTGGAAAAAAATGGTAGCTATCCTCTTATTTTCTATTGAATACATTGATATTTATTAGGAAGGTACCTGTTCCTATTCCTGTTAGGTGTTTCTACTGCCCAAGGTAGAAGGGACAGTCACACAATAAAGTCCTAGTTTGTGGTCCATTACAAAGTTAATTCCTTCTTTTTTCATATATTTAAATGCCCATCCCTTCAAGATAATGTTAGATTGGATAGATAGATAGATAGATAGATAGACAGACAGACAGATAGAGATAAATAGATGGATAGATAGATAAGAACTGTAAATGCTTATTCAAGAAAAGAACAGATAGTTCCTACCCTCAAAGAGCTTATATTCTTATAGAAGAAAATGATACATAACCAGAAGCTGAAAAACTGGGAGGGAGTGAAGTAGGTATTTCTTTAAGAACTAAGTGTAAAAGTCGGGAGTGGAGCTAGCTTAGAACTGAATATGGATTTTAAGTTCTTCCTCAAATGGAGGTTCCAGATAGAAACTCGACCATCAAAGAAGGGGATTTCAAGAGTGGGGGCATCTTCTTGATGTTGTCCATATTTTAGTGTCAATACTATCAGTCAATTGAATTAGCAAGTCGGGGTGGGGATACTAGACAATATTTAGTCTGAAAATTTTACTAGGATTACCGAAAATAATCTATAATATATATATTTTAAAGAATCATGTGGTAAATCCCATTACCCATTAGGATATGTCAGGTCTCTAAGTTTTCTCTCCCAAATTCTACTATCATTATTAAGTCACAGTTTGATAACAAACCTAGCAAAGACTCTTCTTTAGTTACGAAATTCCTTTCCAAAAAATTTGTCTCAAACAAACCTCTTTATTATGTCACATTAGACAAACACTGGAATGAGACTATGATAGTAAGAATGAAATTCAATTCAACAACAAACCTTTATTAAGTGCTAAACTATGTATTAGGCACTGGCAAGCTTCTGGAGGGTTTTTTTGGTTTTTTCTTTGTAGCCCAAAATATAATACATCTTGCACATAAGAACTTAGCAGATTTGTCAAATAAGTGAATGACCAAATGACTACTAAGGCAAAACCAAAAACTTCTCTTCCTTCAGAGAGCACAAGTTCTACTGTATTTAGATCTTCTTAGGTCTATGTTCAAAATGTCTTCCATTAAAATAATGGTAATATTGTGGAAGTAGAGTGGCAACTGATTGGATATGTGTGAAAGGGAAAAGAGGATGGGAAAAGACAAAGATGACTTGGTAATTTTTGTTCTAGTCAACTGAAGTGGTGCTAGTGGAAAGTTAGATATGAAGGATAGAGTGGAACATGGATGCTGGAACTCACTTAGCAACCCTATAGTAACAGTTCAGGTGAGAGATAATCAGGAATAGAAGAAGAGTGGTTACAGTTTGAATGAAAAGGATAGAGTGGGTAAAAGAGACATTTTGGAGACTATCCTTGGATTCTGTTTTCAAGTGCTTCATGAGAATGACATGAGCCAGTCATTCCCTATACCATCAAAACATTGAACAAGCAGGAAATATTTCAGGTGAATGCAAGGAAGAGCTTTTGACTTTCATGAAACTATGGCCTCAGAACAGAAATGTATAGAGACTCCATCCCTACAAAAAGAACAACACCACAAGATTTCTCTTTCCTGTGATTTTTTTCAGTTTATGTCGCAGAGGTAGAATGGCATCCTGATGCTCCAGCTGAAACAGTGGTGCTCATCTGCGATTCATCTGAAGAGGAAAACACCATAACTTGGACCTCAAGCAAGAATGGTCAAATCTTAGGAACAGGCAAGACCTTGACTGTCCAAGTGAAGGAGTTTACAGATGCTGGCACCTACATTTGTCAGAAAGAAGGAGAAGTGTTGAGTCACAAGTTATTGTTAATCCGAGTAATGGAAGATGGGATTTGGTCCACAGATATTGTAAAAGACCAGAAAGGTAATTCTTCTCAAATTCCACTTTTAGCTTTGGCAGGGAAAGAAACTGTGAGGTTGAATGAATTGATAGACTCTTCATTGGAATCACCTAAAGGCTACAAATTCTTTCCAGTAAGGGTGCTCTTTGGGTTATTTTCATCTAATCTTGGTATTGAGATGATTGAATGTAATTTAAATGCCTTACAAAGGTTTTAAAAGATTACAATTGAAAAATCAAAGGCATCAAATATTAATAATGTATAACTTTTTAACATAATTTAGTAGAAAGAGTAGGCTGTCAGTCAAATGAGGTTCAAATCCTGCCTATGGTAGTTACTAGCTGTGTAAATCTGTGCAAATCATTTAACTTTTATCAGCCTTAAGGGATTAGCTAAACTTCTATTTCTGGTTCTCCTGGTATTCCAGCCCTCCTCTTGAAGAGTTATCATGTATCAGCTTTGTGTGTGTTTTTGTCTATCTACATATATTCATATTCTATTGTCTCTTCCTCCTATCCTTGTTAGAATATAAACTCAATGAGGATAGGGACTGTTTGCTTTTGACTTTGTACCTTCTAAGTCTAGCCCAGTCCCTGGTATGTGGCAAGCATTTACTAAATTAACATTTTGACTGATTAATAGATTGAGCTATGAAATTAGAGAGAGTCACTTTGGTACAGGAAGTTCCTCATGGTGGAGGACAACACAGATCACTACAATGATAACTTTGAAAGCAAAAAAGCTTTTTTAAAATTGTGTGTGGATGTGGAACATCCCACAGAATTAGCATTCCAGTGATTGACAGTTGATTTTAACTTTGAAATGCTTCCAAAATCAATTCAATAAAGTCCACTAAAGTGATATCATTTTTCCCATGAGAGACAAGGCTCATTTGACATGTGTGTATTACTGACCTATGATCTTCAAAATCAAACTCTTTTCCAAAAAAAATTTAGTTTCATTGGGTTTTTTTTTTTTTGTTCTCTTTAAATATAGAACCCAAAACTAAAACCTATTTGAAGTGTGAAGCCAAGAATTATTCTGGGAATTTCACCTGTTCCTGGCTTACAGAAAGCAGTTCTGACTTGAAATTCTCTATTAAAAGCAGCAAAGGGTAAGTAAAAAGTGATTTTCATTACTCCCAGTATCTTCCCAGGGTCATTCCATTAAGAAATAGAAAGTAAAATTACTGTAACTTATCTTAGTGCTGGATTTGGAGTAATAGAATCTGCATTCAAATTCTATCCCTTACTACCTGTATGACTTTACACAAGTATTTCATCTCTTTAGGACTCAATTTCCTCATTTGTGAAATGAGAGCATTAAACAAGCTGATATTAAAGGTTTCTTCCAGCTCTAAATCTGTAAGCTAAATCTAAATCTACTAATCTAAATCTACTAAAGAAAAATAAATAAAACTCAGAAAACAAGTTTTCTAAAATCTTTACCATTTTATTTTGGCATTGGGAAAAGATCAGAAAAACTTAAGCCAGTTTTCTGTCTCCTCAAATAATCTATTACTATATACTTATGATGAATAATGCTATCCATGCCAGAGAAAAAATTAGTGGTGTCTGAATGTAAATTGAAACATACTTTTTGAACTTTATTTTTCTTGAGGTTTTGGAGGGGAGGGAAAGGAGAGAAGACTATGAGTTCTTCTACAATATGATTATTATGGAAAAAAAGAAAATAGTACTATTTATAACTCAGCCACCCCAAATCTTTAGATCATAGATTTAGAAAAAGAAGGGACATTCAGGCCAAATCATCAAGCATTTATTAAGAACCTACTCTCTACCAGGCACTGGGTTAAATTCTGGAGATACAAAGAAAGGCAAAAATAATCCCTGCCCTCCAAAAACTCAGGCTATAATCTAAAATCTTTCTAGTTAAATCTGTTCAATTTATAGATGAAGGACACTAAATCAAAAATGATAAATAAGTGATAGAGTCAGACTTTGAAGTTAGATCCTCTGACTCCAAATCCAAGCTCTATCAGGAACCTCATGTAAAAACTCACAACTGCTCTCTTGAGATATACTCAGTTAACTAAGATCAGCAACACCATGAGGAGTGACAAAAGAAGAAATGGAAGTTAAGGCTGACTGACAAAAAGTTGCAGCTTGAGTCAGTGATTAAGCCAAAAATAGAACCTAGGAGTCCTACACCACTGATCTAGCTAGTCATATTGAAGGCTTCTAAAACCCTAAAGTCCACCAAAAATTTTCCCTGGTCTTACCAAAATTTCCTCTAATTTTTAACCAAAATTTCCTCTAATTTTTCATCTCCCCCTTCCCCCCTGCCATTCTTTCCTAGGGAAAAGCATTGTGGTATAATGATTAGTATGATGGTCTTAGAGTCATAGACCTGGTTCATATCCTTCCTCTAAATAGCTGGGTGACCAAGAATAAGTCACTTACACCCTCTGACCCCCAGGGTACTCTCTATCTACTGAGTTATAGAACAGTGATTCCTTGATGTATTAGCAAGGTAACAAAAATTGCCAGAAACTTTGTTAAATACTAGGGATGTAAATATAAATAGAAAGAAAGATGCCTGCCTTTAAAGAACTTATATTCTAACAAGGAAGATAAACACAAAAGGGGGCTGAAAAGCAAGGAGGGAAAAAGTTGGGGTGAAGGTAACTTCTGGAAGTGTGTTATTTTAGTGAAGAAAATCAGACATAGAATCCAAAAAAGAATAAAGGTTAATCCAGAAGGAATGGAAGGAGACTATATGGAGGAAGGATGTTCCAGGATGAGAAGTCTATTTGGGAGGATGTGAGTTCCTAGATGAGGAGGCCTAAAATACAGAAGGAAGTTCTAGGGTGAGATAACAGCTGAGGCATGATGGTGAAATCCAGAAAGTCCGTAGAGCAAGGAGGGGAATAAGATTGGAAGGGCTATTTCTATTTCCTGCTCTTTCTAGTAGTAGTCAGGTATATTCAAACTTTCTTAGGAGGCAAATTTATGTGACCATCTAACCTAATTAAAAAGTGAAGTTATAATCTTTGTTTGATTTCAGCTCTTCAGATCCCCGAGGTGTAACTTGTGGCCCTGCTGTGCTCTCCAAGGAAAAAGTCAAAATAAACAACAAGGAATACCAAAAATATACAGCAGACTGCCAAGAGGTCAGCGCCTGCCCATCTGCTGAAGAAAACCAGCCAATTGAGGTTGTCCTAGATGCTATTCAGAAACACAAATATGAAAAATATACCAGCAGTTTCTTCATAAGAGATATCAGTACGTTCTCTATTGATTTTTTATATACCGCTAGTTTCAGGGACAACTGAACTCAAGAACTCTTGAAGCATAACATGTTTACAGGAGAACTGAAGTGAAATATTTTATTTTATTGTCTCTTTTACTGCTCTCCAAGGCTTTTTTCAAGGCAGGGATTGGTGGGTAAGAATAGGCAATAGTCGAGATCTGTGCTTTAATCAGAATGGAGTAATTATTAGAATACTGAATTTGGGCTCAAGAAGACTTGAATTCAAATTCTGCCTCAACTTCTTCTTAAAAGATTATTGTGAAAATCAAGTGAGATAATGTTTGTAAATTGCTTAGTTTCTTCCAGTTCTACATAAGATTCCAGGATTTAAACAAGAGAAGAACATTCCAAATCCAAGTGACAGAATAAGCAAAGTTACAAAGATAGAAAATCACAGGGGATATGGAACTTGTCTGCTGGAAAAATTATTTGTTAGGGGAGGAATTACTATTTGCTAAGCAGTATGCTAAGTGCTAGACATAATAAAGAAGGACAAAACAAAAGTATAATATGAAATAAAGCTGTAAAGTTAGCATGGTGCTAGATAGCCAAACACCCAGAACACCAGGCAATGGAGTGCAAAGTTTACTTGCCAAGATGCTTTACCAGAAGGGGAACAGGACTTATGCTAGACACATTTCAATCTCTTGTTTATTCCCTGAGCTATTACTATATCATAAAGAGCCTCAGAGAATCTAGATTTGCCTCAAAATTAATACTATCTATTTCCTTTTCCATAGTCAAACCAGACCCACCCAGGAACCTTCGTGTCAAACCCTTAAAGAATTCTAGGATTGTGGAATTAAGTTGGGAATATCCTGAGACCTGGAGTACACCACATTCTTATTTCCCATTGAATTTCAGCGTTCAAGTTCAGCGTTCAAGAGACAAGAAAGAAAAGGTAAGTTGATTTGCTCTTCATTTTGTGATGTGGTTGTAGTGATGAACTATTTATGATGCTTAGCAACTTGGCACAAACATGCCTATGTTATAAGGAAATGTCTTAATTGAATTTCTCACATATCAATCTGTCCATTTACTATGCATACCTCAGCAATATCATCAATGTGACAAATAGCTGTGACCAGGATGTAGCCAGTACTTGGTGCATAATAGATGCTTTAAAAATACTTATAGTTTGACCATAACATTGCATAACTTTAGTGAAAAAGTGGGAAGATGCAATTATTTGGACAACTGAAGATATCTCAATTATCATTCCAGAAATAAAGAAATGATTTTCCAAGTCTGTGATTAGTTCCATCCTTTTCTCATCCAGGGCAACTTTCAGAATGTTTACATTACAAAACCAGAAGATTAGAACTAAAAGGAACCTTTGAGGTCATCTATCTCAACCCCTGTATTTTACTTATGAGACATTTAGAATCACTTGCCCACAATCACACAAATAGTAAATGGCAGAGCTCGGGTTAGAATCCACATCTTGTGACTCCAGATTCAGCAATCATTATAATGTCACTGTAGTGGGCATTGGTATCATAATTAAATGCTACCTTTGGCATGGAAATAGCAGAGGAAATTTAAGCTCCAATATGATATTATTATCTGTAGCAAGTGTCTTTTTCCTCTGACTTGGCCAATCTGTGTTCTAATTCAGATATAACATGGAGAGCTTCTTATTAGTTTCAAACACCATGGCTTTATTTCATTAAATAGTTTCTCATAACTTGGATAGAAAAAGGCATTGTCTAGAACAGATATTGGCACATAGCCATTTAATAAATACTCATGGATTTATTTACATTTTTCAGTAGGAATTTGAGTGCTGATAGTTATGTAATAATAGGCTTTTCCAACAAATATTTAAAGTCTTGATAATTAGCTCTTAAAAAAAGAACCTCTGAAAATCCAAAGTAAAAATGGAAAGATGGATACGTTTATGCATACTGTCTCTATAGCAGCTATCAGTCTGGTTTGGGGGCATAATCCGACTTCATGCTCAGTAGTTCAGATAGACTGTTCCCTGAGAGTTAGAGAGAATGGAAATCGAACCAGGGCAACACAGAATTATATGTTTCCATAATATGTCAATTTTTAAAAGCAGCATTATTGCATAATACCAGCAGATGGCATCAGCTCCCCACAGTTAGCCACATCTCCCACTTGTCTGCCTAGCATCCCCATGTAACATTAGAATCTATTTATGATTATAATTTATGTTAAAAGATGAGTAGTAACTTGAAGACCATGCTAAGAAAAAATAATGTCTCCTTTCCTACTTTTGTTCAATCAAAGTATATTAATGGGTTGTTTTCTCCTTTGTTTGATGCAGAATAGCTTCACCACAGAAACAACCTCTGCTCAAGTTGAATGCCACAAGGGGAAGAAGATTTTGGTGAAGGCCCAGGATCGCTACTATAATTCATTCTGGAGCACATGGGCATCTGTGTCCTGTGAGTAATGCAAGTATTAGTGTAATGTGTCCTATTAACTGCTATACAAAAAAATAACAGAAAAATGCAAGGGGAGTACATAAAGCAGGAAAGTACACCCACAGAGAATGGAGGAATAGGGTGGAAAAGAATTTGGGAAGAATAGAAAAAGAGGAAGATAAAAGAATAAGATTGGAGGAAAGATAGAAGTGGAAAGAAGAGAAGAATATAAAGAGAGAAATACAAATCCTATGTTAAGCTCTCTGTGTGTTTAGCTACTACTATGAAGAAGAAAAGACTAACTTTGAAGGAAAAGGGAAGAATATATACAACAAAAAGGCAATGCCATTTCTAAGTGATAAGTGAAAGGGAAGCGAGAAGCATTATCACCAGGAAGTGAGTTCAGGTTCATCACAGTCTCTTTGGACTTATTAATTTTATTTTTAAAATTCAATTTAATTGGGTTTTTGTTTTGTTTGGTGGTCCTATCTTCCCCAGACAAGAAATAATATAGAGACTACTCATAGGCCAGTCTCATCTACCTGGAAGTTTTGACCAGCTCCATTTCCCTCCTAGGGTGATTAGTCCTCTCTTAAGCAGCCTGTGAGCCCTCTACTCTTGGAACTCACTAGATTAGTACCAGTCTTAGGATAGACACTCAATTAGCTTGATAAGCCCACTGTTATGAGCTCAGAAGTGCTGAGCTCAAGCATAGACTGTGTTTTAAGGGCATTTAAAATTGATTTTTAATTTTTTTCCTCAGGCAATTGGGGTTAAGTGACTTGCTCAGGGCCACACATCTAGGAAGTGTTAAGTGTCTGAGACCAGATTTGAATTCAGGTCCTCCTGACTTCAGGGCTAGTGATCTATCCACTGCGCCACCTAGCTGCCCCCAATTTTTATTTTTTTAATTTTTAATTTTTAAAGACGATCTGATGGTGCCGTATCCCCCAAGCCCATCAATTTCTATTGATTGGTCCCAAAAGCTTTGCAAGAACCTCATTTGTTAAACAACTTTTTTTTGGTTAAGGGATGGTTCTGGGCATCATTATCTTAAGCCTCAGATACAAATTCCAGAGCACATAAGAAAAATATGATATTGGGTTCCTAAGTAAGAATCATTCAAGGTTGTAGAGCTCCAGGAAGGTCTTTTTTTGGTTCATTTGATTTTTGTTTGCTTGAAAACAAGAATAATGGAATACTACAGATGACAGTACAGTTTATATTTCTTGTCTTCTCCCACAGGTTAAACTCCCATGATTTCTCAATGAATGAAGAGAAGATATGAAACAAATATGGAGGGGGGGGAATCAAGTGAAATGTCAATGTTGTCTGTTTTCTTTTATTTTTATTTTATGAACTATTATTTAGATTTATTTTATATTTCAATTCCATGAACCAAACAACCAGTTAATTTTTTATTTATTTATTTATTTGTTTGTTTATTTATTTGAGATTGGGTCTCTCCATCTTCCCCAAGTCTGGAAAAGCAGTAGCTATTCATGAGCCTGAATCAACTACTGATAAGTTCAGAAACTTTGACCTTTTTTGTTACTCAACTGAGTTGATTTGCCCATTTTTTGGCAGACTATCCAAGCAACATAAGTTGTTAACTTTTCTACATATTTACTAACCTTTCTGTTTAAAATAATTTTACATATTTATTAATTTATTAGTTTTACTTAACTTTAAATGCATCAGTGAAGGGATTATCTACACTGATGAAACCATACCCAACAAATATTTATTTAATATTTCTGTAATGCCTGAATATTTTGTGTATTTTTCATATCTTATGTGACATTCACTGAGAATATATCCTTTCCTGTAAAATGTGAGTTGGAGTGCTATATATGACTGATTTTGTTTGTATCGAAACTTTTTAAAGTGCATCAGTTTTATGATATTTAGTAAGAACATAATGTTCTCAACTTTGCCACCAAAAAAAAAAAAAAAGGCAAATAGAGTAATACATCTGTGAGAGATGGAAAAATTTAAATATTTGTAACAAAATAGAAGGATAACATATCTAATTAGACCCATGAGAAGGGGATCTGTTTCCTTCATTCAATCCAGTTTCCTGATATGAGATTTTTTTCATATATACTTTTTCAAAGAAGGCTGACACTGAAATTCTATATGGCCTGACATGTCCAAGTTCAATGTTTCAATACCCAAATGAATATTTATTTGCAAGTGAATCTACCAGAGCAGAAATTAAACTTCTAGCTTTCCATGAAGTTCCACTTCCCACCCAGTAGTAAAGAACTAAATATGGGTAGGATATAAGATTGCAGAAATCTTAAAGTAAATGTCCTTCACTTGCCTATAAAGGATATCTTGAATAAAATGGGAGGAAAGATCCTGTGATTATTAGTGGGGTTTTTTGCTAACAGCATCAATGATTACTAGACCCTAAATTTATCCAGTCAGATCCAGTCTGCTAAAACAAGTAAATGAGAACTGGTTTTCCAATTGGACCAAAGAAAAAGAAAATAAATATGTTTATATTATTCGTAAGCTCACCTTTAGAAAAATGCAAAAGAAATTCTGCACCATTAAACAAAAGCCAGAACTATTATATATGTATAAAACTATAGGAAAAAAATGATGGTAAACTGAAATAGAGAAAAAAAATAATAAACTGAGAACCAAGCATCTCTCCTCCCATATGAAACTTGTGAGGATACTAGACTTTATTCCTTATGTGAAAATGCATAAATAAAACTGTGAAAAAATTTTCTTTTGTTCTTCAGGGAATAGACTAATGTCACCAATGTATTTTATATTTAGATATGGACTTTATTTGTCAATTGTGCTGCTTTTAAGTGCAATCAACATGCTTTTAAATATAAAATAATTAAATGTATTTATTTATTAATATTTTTGTTATAAGCCTGAACTAATAAAAAGAATTCCTTTGCAACATATTTTGGGCTGAGAATTGGTTTTCGTTTGTGTATGTGTGTGTGTGTGTGTATGTGTGTATATGTTTTCAGAAACTTTCATTTCAGGAAGTACATTTATTTGCAGCTTAAGAAAATTACCTTTATTCCATTTAGTATAGATCCATGAGCTCCTGAGCTGTCACCCTAACTTAATATGAGTTAAATTAAAAAGTAATTGTTAGTAAGGCTGCTGGATTTATTATGTTTTATTTCTATGATTCAGATGCCCATCCTTGTTCACTTTTCACTTTGGAAACCATTCTGTTTTTTCTATCATAAAATAATTACAATATTTCCTGGTAGGATCACAATCATTTTTTAAATGAAAAATAATCCCTTTTAACTTTTTTTTATTTAAAATTTCAATTAACAAAAATTAACTTTTCTCCCTACCACTCCTCCAAAATGGAAGAAAGGAAGGAACAAAAGGAAGGAGGGAGGAAGAGAGAGAAAGAAGGAAAGAGAGAGGGAGAAAAAAAGGAAGGGAGAGAAGGAGGAAGGAAGGGAGAAAGAAAGCTCTTGCAACAAATACACAGTTAAGTGAAAGAGATTTCTTTATTGGCAATGTCCAAAAATGTCTTCTCATTCTGCCCCTGAATCCATTATATCTCTGTCAGATGGTAGATAGTATGCTTTATCAGTGATGCTCTGGAATCAGGACTGGTCATGTAATTAACCAGAATTCTGCAAATTTCAATGTTGTTCGTTTTTGGTATTGTTGTTTAATAAATTATTCTCTTGGCTATGCTCACTTAACTTTACATCAGTTCATAAAAATCTTCCAAGATTTCTCTAAAACTATGCTCTTTTTAAAATGTTCCTATGGCACAGTGATGTTCCATTATATTCCTATATCATAATTGATTTTAATTGATTGATGGGTACCTCTTAGTTTCCAGGTTTTTATTCCTACAAAAATGACTGCTTAAATATTTTTGTACAAGTGATGATCTTTTTTGGGATAGAAATCTTGTAGTGATTTTGTTGAGGCAAAGGATATATACAATTTCATAACTTTGAGGGCATTGTTCCAGATTGTTTTCCAGATGGATGTAAACAATTCACAGCTCCAGCAATAGTGTATTGATGCTCCTATTTTTCTTTCATCTCCTTTGACAATTTTGTTGATCATTTTTATTCATCTGCTTGGAGGGAGAAAGGAGGGAGAAAGGAGGGAGAATTCCAACCAAAATGCATTGTACACATGTAGTCTTAACAATAATGGATTCAAAGGTCAAGTACCTGATTTCTGATCCAGGATGTGCTATTTATAATTAATGAGGTCACTTCAAAAGTCTTTTCATTTCCTCAACTTTAAAATGAAAGGCTTGGATTAGATTCTCAATAAATTCCTCTTAAGATCTAGATCCTATAAACTATAAATACTAAGGAAAGCAGATTGGTACAATAGAAAAAGCACTGAATCTATTGTCAGAGGAGCTCTGTTCAAATTCCTTTTATGACTCTTCATTATCCTGGGTCTAAGTTTCTTCATTTGTAAAATGAAGATGGCCTCTAAGATCCCTTCAAGCTCTAGACTTGTGAGCCTTATTATAATCCCAGAAATGTTTTTCATTTGGGGGGATTTTTTTAAACCTAAACTATAACACAATTTCTGTCATCAATGACTTTTTATATTATTGAAAAGGCAACATTTATACAGATGAAAGGGAAAAGAAATCAGTACATAATATGGATTTAAATTGAACATAATCCAAAAAAATGAAAGCTATGGATAAGCACAAAAAGAAAAATATTACTTAATTGTTTTAGATCTTAGGTTCTTTATTTGTAAAATGAGAAAATTGAAATAAATACAGCCCTTTCCAGAAGCTATGTGATGCAGTAGATAAAGTACCAGACCTGGGGTAAAGAAACTTGAGTTCAAATCTGTCTCAGGTACAGACTAACTGTGTGACCCTAGCCAAATCACAACTCTGTTTACCTCAGTTTCCTCATCTATAAAATGAAGCTAGAAAAAGAAATGGCACTCCAGTATCTTTGTCAAGAAAATCTCAAATGAGGTCACAGAAAATCAGACATGACTGAACAACTAAACAATAAGGGCCCTTTCATCTTTAAAAATGTGATTCTTACCTTGATTGACATTGCTAAGAGAAGATTCAAGAAATTAGCCTTAAGGGATTAAAATATCTACATCAACAAAGAATTCTCTCTGGTAATTCTCAAGAACACAGGACAAGTAGTAGTGGCAAAGAAAATACCATGTCTTGTGTCTTATAAAAAGAACTGAAATGTACATAGATCTTTAAAATTTGAAAAAAAATTTTATATGTTTTAACACTATGAGATTATTGCATAAATCATTATGGTTTTAAGTCAATAACTCAAACCAACAAGTATTTATTAAATACTATGTGCCAGGCACTTTATTAAGTATTGGGAATACAAATATAAGTAGAAAGAAATACCTTGCTGTCAAAGAGCTTCTTGGAGAAAGCAACACGGAAAGACAACAATGAGGAAGAAGAGGGAGCTGAAAAGTTGGTGGTGAGGATGAGGAAATGGGATTGAGAAGAGAAATGTACCCAGAGGTAGAATACAAGGTTCAGTAAGTGAGGAATGGAGCCTGGGGAAGAACCGAGACATGGCTGGCCTGGACATTTTCCTTAAAATGGGAGTTCTTAGAGAAATCAGATAATCTTATGAAATCCCTCCAGGAGTGAGAGTAGAGTACTTCCAGTAGAGAAATCTGGCAGTGAGATAAAGTAGACCTCTAATGCCCCTTCCATTTCTACATCTGTGTTCTTATAATCTTATTGGGATGGTCTATAAAAATCTCAAACTCATCATGTTCAAAAATATCTTTTACTATTTCCTTCCTCATTCTCAACTCATCCCTTCTTCCAAACTTTCCCATTTCTGTTGAGGTCATGAACTGATTGTGAATTTGTGAAATGATTTCAAAAATCAGGACAGGCACACCCAGTTCTTTGGGTACTCACCAGGAAAGACCATGATTGACAGCCAGAAAAAAAGGGTAGCAATTACAATTTAATTAAACACAGAGGATATGGAGACAGAGACAAATGGTGACAAGTGGTTCAGAGGCACACAATAGCATGGGAACAGGGGATGAGCTGGTGAAGAGGAAGGCAAGATAAGACTAAAAATGGGGGGAGGAAGAGACAGAGAATATCACTCGTGTAACCATGGATTAGAGTTGGGCTTTCTAGGCAGCATGAACCCAATGGAGAGACAAGAGTTGCTCAGGAGTAGAACTTTGAGGTCCCACTTTTATAGCATTTTGGGCTTTGGTGGGAAAAGACCATCTATCTTCTATATGTGTCTCCTTGAGGTCAGTTCATTAATATACAAATCATCTCAAATTTTTAGTAAAACTTCAAAGTCATCATTTCAAAGTTACCAGCATCTTTTTGACATTCTGCTGTCCTGGATTCATGGAGATCTAGATTTTGTTTGGAATTTATATTTCACTGGAACTTTGTCAAGTAGTGCCTAGATGATTTCTCCTGATTTGGCACACATTATCAGGATGTGAATTTTGATCAATATATAATACAATTTGCAAAATACACTTCTTTGGGAAAGTTTGTACTTTACTTCCTAGTTCCCCTTCGCAATCTTGCTTCCTGATATTACTCTTCAAATTTAATCATCATACTGGCTAGGAGAAGGTAGTGGTTGGGGGACCAAAATAAGACACAATCTTAACACTATGCTTTTAGTCACCTGGTTTACAAATTTGAAAACATCCTTGACTTTTTCCTCTCTCTTGCTTCCTTTATTCAATTAGGTGTTAATCCTTAGTCATTCTACTAAATAATACCTCTTATCTCTATACTCTTCTCTCTATTCATTTGACTTTTACTTTAAGTCAGTCCTCTCATCTAGACTATTCCAGGACTCTCTTTATTGGTTTTCCCAGTTCTCAGTCTAATTCCTTTCCATTTTCTTTTCTCATCTGTAAAATGAGCTGGAGAAGGAAATGACAAATCACTTCAGTATTTTTACTAAGAAAACTCCAAAAGGAGTCACAAAGAGTTGGATGTAACAGAAAATAATGGGGGCTGGTCTTAATTTACCCACAGCACCAACTTGGTGGCCTTCCTGATAAAGCATAGAAGGAGCATAGATTAACAAGAGAATTTCTGAAGATGTTTATGATTTATGACAGTCCACAGGTATGCCAAAAAGGTCTCTCTTAATTTAAGGTGCTTATTCTTTCTGCCAGTAGGGAATGGTCCCCTTCAATTAAGCTTCTAGGGTTGCTAATATTAGAGTGATGGCCCTGCTTTTTTTTTTTTCTTTTCAGTCTGACTTGACAATTTTTTGTTGTTTCCAAGTGAGAGTTGTCTCCGTCTTTGTGACTTTGGGCAAGTCACTTCACTTCTGTCTGCCTCAGTTTCTTCATCTATGAAATGAGGAATAATAATAACACTTATTTTTCAGTTGTTATGAAAAAAAAAATTAGATAACATTTGTTAAATAGCAAACCTTAAAGCACTAGAGAAATGCTAGTTGTTATTATTATCATCACACCACCATTATTACTATAAGATCATGGATTTTAGGATGGAAGGGACCTCGGAAGCCATTTAGTCCAAACTCCCCAACCCCATTTTATAAAGAAACCAAGGCCCATGGAGATTAAGTAATTTACCTGTTATGAGAATTTATTTCCTTTATTTATTTTATTTAGAATTTAGGGACAATTCTCATGCAAATTTTGATTAACTAAAAACCTGATTTAATATTAACTTTATCTAATTAAAGCCTGTCCTATTGGATGTGAAAATTTACTTAAAGATTTATCTTTAGATGAAAAGCCATAGGAGGAATTTCAACTGTCCTCAGCTACTTAAGAACATATAGATCATTCTCAATCAACCTATTTGAGAATCCTCTAAATGCAGCTTAATCTGTAACCTGACTTAGTTACATAGAGTTTGTTTCCTTAGGAAATATATAAAATTATGATTGTTTAACTAAGTTCAGTCTTGATGACATTAAAGGGAGTATGGGATTATGTATGTATCTTCTTTTTAACTGTTATGACTAAGAGAAAATAATATTATATCATTAGATTAATAACTAATTTATGCATTTGTGATCTACCCTTTTCTTCCTGTTTTTGTTAAAGCTCAATTCCTGAAAAGGTCAGTCAGCCTCTTAAGGGCATGGCTGCTTGATGAGATTCTCCTAATTTTCAAGGCAAAAGCTTGTTGGGCAGGACCCTGCTCAACCAGAAAATCTGATTTCTGTTTACAGAATAGAGAGAATCCAGTCTAGGGCAGCCTCTTTCTGAGGGAAGAACCCCTGTCTTTGATCTCCATTAGAAATCAGAGCAACCCAGCTCATGAAGGAGAAAACCAGCTAGAAAAGACTGGATGGAGATGACTTCCCCTGCCCAGGTGCCTAAGGCTGCTGAGTCTCATGATCAAGCCATGTTTTCAACAGGAGAAACTAAAGAATTTTAGCCCAACTACTTATTAAACATACACTAATCAGGATTGATTTTCATTTGTAAAAGAAGTTCCCTTTCAGAAGGGATTTAGAGCATTACAAAGTCTCCCTTGGCATTTTGATTACTAAGAGATACCACTGACCAACAATTAATTAATTTCTGGCTAGCCCAATTAAAAAATTGATTATTAATTACCAAGAAAGTCTGTCTCTTGAGGTTTTTATTCATCTCATGGCCCAAGAGGGCAACCTATAAAATGCAGTCTATAAAAGAATTATTTCTCTTGTCATTCTAATGTGATTTTGCCTATAAGGGAACTTGTAAATGTCCTACTAGAGTTCAAGTTTTCTCTGAGACTTGAACCCATGCTTGAGCATCATAATGAAACCTATGTTTTATCTCTGTAAAATACAAATATATTTTCTATATATTTGGCAGCAGTTATCCACCTACATGAACACAGAGAGGAGATATTTCTCCCATAATACATTTGACAACTGGGGATTAATATCAGAGATGGGAAGTATCCATATGGTATATCCTCCTTCCTTTGGCCCCAAGAAGCAAGGATGAGAACCACCCTTTACCCTTGAGGAGGGTAATAAAGGAAAAGAATAGTTATCACAGGCAGATATTATCTATTTCAACATTTTGCCAAGAACTGGACCTATCCAATAGCCTGTAAATTACCTTACACCTCTCTTCAGCACTCCGCCCTGACACTAATCCATAGGATCATGACTTTCCAGCTGGAAAGAACCTTAGAGAACATCTGGTTTAATATCCTTATTTTACAGATGAGGAAGTTGAGGCCCAGAGGGATTAACTGTCTTGTCCAAAATCTCATAGCCGTGGAACACAGTTTGGATTTGAATCTAAGTCCTTGGATGGCAGCCCCAATGCTCTTTCTACTGAACCACATTGTCTTCCTTCTGATAGTGGTTTTCAGCTATCACAAGACAAGCCCATTCATTCTCTTTTCATCTTCCTGGCTATAATAATTTCAGCACCTATTTACTAAGTCATCCTGCTTGTAAAAGCAATGTGATCATCTCTTTCTATTCCATTTAAGCATGGGCTTTCTACTAGGGTACCATTTGTGAGCAAAATGTATTTGGACATGTCTTTCTCTAGAGTGTTATATTTTAGGAGGGGAAATTAATTCCCTCTCTCACTCTCATAAATGCTAAAATAAAATAAACATTCAGGGTGAGAGCAGGGAGAACCCAGAATGCATACTGAATAACCTTATTATGCTCCCAGTCATTCTCTCTGGTTCTAATTTGCATTTACCTTGGTTTTTGGAGGAGTTTTGCCTCATCTGTATTCCTCAGTGCAGCTGCTTGCTAGCAACCTCTTCAGTCTGGTTTATATGTATTGTAATGGGCTGTGAAGCTACCCAGCTACCATTAATCTTTCTCATCCCCTTAGATAAGGAATGCTAACCATCTATCTCCTGTCTTTCTCCTTCAGTCCACCTGAGCAAATCAGAAAACTCCTGTGACTGGGTTTATAATCAGAGCCAGACACACAAAGATGGCTCTGGCCTATACACTGTGATTTCAGGGGCATGGAAAAGCCTGCCAAGAACTCTCCTGAAAGAGATGGAGGATGATTTCTGGGACATATATAAAAGTAGTATAATGTCAAAGGCAAAACTTTCTTTGTGAGCTCTGTCCCTATTTCCACAGAGTGTGTTTAAAAAAAAAAAAAAAAAAAAAAAAAAGTAGTGGAAGTGCTTCTTTCTTTGCCTTGGGGATGGAGGAGAAATTATGGATTGGCTCAATATACAAAATCTTTTAAGCTATTTTGCAGACCTACCTCCTTCTTCACTGGAGAAGTAAGAGAGTTGATCTCCTCATTTCCCAGTAGACAATATTTAACATAACCCCCAAACTCAAGAACCAAGGGGAATATTCTAGTTTGATCACTATGATAGATAGATACTTCTGCTCTGGATACTTCCCATCTCTGATATTAATACCCAGTTGTCAAATTTATTATCTTAGAAATATCTCCTCTCTGAGTTCATGTAGATGTGTAACTGCTACCAAATATATAGAAAAGTATTTATATTTTATAGAAATAAAACATAGTTTATGATGCGCAAGCACAGGTTAGATCTCAAAACCCTGAACCCTACTAAGACTCCTATAAGTTCTCTTATAGGCTAAAATCACATCAGAACAACAAGAGAAATAATTCCTTTATAGATTGCATTTTATAGATTGCCCTCTTGGGTCTCATGAAAAATAAAATACTGTTTACCAAAAAAGGAAGGGGAAGGGTTGCTGTCTGGCTTTAAAAACCTCTTCCCTTTCTAATCTAATCTTAATCCTTATCACCTAAACAGTTCAGCCCCACCTATTCCCCATCCCTATACTATTCTATAATCATCTTTCCATATTTTGTGTTCACAACAACCCTGAGAAATGAGGGCTATTATTATCTCCTGAAGAGATACTGAAGAGGTAAACAGAAGTTAAGTGACTTGTCCAGGTCACAAAGCTAGTAAGTGTCTAAAACCAGATTTGATGTCAGGTCAAACACTCTATTCACCCTGCCAACTAGCACCACAAAGATGTGGTGACCTGTGTTAGCACCATAGGTACCTTGGAATCATCCAGAGTCAGGATAAGCAAAAGTCTTTATTCTTGGTCTTTAGTAGTACACGTGAAGAGAGTGGAAGTGCAGGATCTCAGCAACTTCACCGTCCTGTCTCTCTCCCCGAAGTGACCCTGGCTAGTCTCACTACACCTCCTAGTCCCTCCCACAATTCTCTGTATGTACACCAAATGATTGAGCCAGCATAGTGGGAAGGGCCATTTTCCAAGCATATTCTTAAAGTATTGTCCAATCAGTAATTAGCCTCAAGTGCTCCATTGTCTTGCCCCAGTGTATTGACTCAAGAGTTTCAGCCCTTTACAGAAAGGTTAACTGAGAAAACACATGTATGATCTTCACAAACTATAAAAGACTCAACAAATATTGTTTGCTTACATTTTGTTTTCTTTCTCATTTTTTTTCCTTTTTGATCTGATTTTTCTTGTGCAACATGATAATTGTGGAAATATGTATAGAAGAATTGTTGTTTAACATGTTTAACATATATTGGATTACTTGCTATCTGGGAGAGGGGTGGTGGGAAGGGAGGGGAAAAAAATTGGAACACAAGATTTTGCAAGGGTGAATCTTGAAGATTATTTATGCATATGTTTTGAAAATAAAAAGCTTTAATAATTTTTAAAAAACACTCAACAAAGACTTTCTGACTGACTCCTATAAATGTAATGGATTATTGTTATCATCATCACATCATCACAGTGGCAGAAAAGGGTAGCGAATTGAGTGCTAGACTTAAAAGTCAGAAAGACCCATGTTCAAACCGAAATCATTTACCCTCTACTTGCCTCCAGTAACAACCTAGACTTCTTGTTGATAAAAAGAATTCCCCAAAGTCCAAAGCTGCATAGGACTTCATCTAAAGCAACCTCTTCCTTTCACAAATGAGGGAACTGAGACCCAGGGTAGTTTGCTGGCTTGTCTAAGATCAGTCGAGTAATAATTTAAACCAAGTTTTTCTGACACCAAGGTCATTTTTCTGTTCACAGTGCCAATCCTCTTCTCTAATCCTGAATTAAGTATAATCATCAGAACCAACTTTGAATGTGAAATAGACTTATTAAATGAAAATAGATACTTTTTCTTTACTATTTCACATCCCAACAGCACTCCATTACTGGTGTAATATCAAAAAACTGAGAGGTACACAATGTAACTTAATGGAGTAAAAAAATTTAATCAAGGGAGACAAATAATGAAAATGAGGGGAGAATTATTTTTCTTAAAACTGTGAAATATGATAATGGTGGGCAACAGATGTGGAATTAGGTAAATGCTGCCAGAAGTGGTCAGTTTGTTTTGTCTAAGTACTTTGCTACAAAAGAGGAAGATGTAGACATTGGGAAATGACAGCATTCTTTCTTTTTCTTTTTTTAATTGTCAAGAAAACATTTTTAAGCTATGCAAGGCTGAAAAGGCATGCTCTTTCTTTTTCTTAACTAAATTAATCACTCACCCACCCAAGAAGCTATTGTTCCCAAAGGTTTGTGCTCAATGAGCTGGAGAAGGAAATGGCAAGCCACTTCAGTATTCCTGCCAAAAAAAAAAAACAACCCAAATAGGGACACAGAAAGTCATTTCTGAAACAATTCAACAACAAAATTCATCCCATATTTTCATTGCAATTAATTATGCATTCTGTTGTTGGTTTTTTGTTTGTTTGTTTTGGGAACTTTTTTTTTTTTTTTGGTGAGCTAATTAGGGTTGTGACTTGTCCAGAATCACACAGCTAGTAAGTGTTAATTGTCTAATTCTGGATTTGAACTCAGATCTCCTGACTTCAGGGCCAGTGCTCTATCTACTATACCATCTAGCTGCCCCCTAACTGTACATTCCTAAAGTAGAAACCAACCTCAGATAACTAATATTATTTTTCTATGGAGATTATTTCACAAGCTAAACATTCAGTTAAAATTTTTCCTCACATATAACATGGAGAGTGTTGTGTGGTTGACAAGAGAACAGAAGACATTTCTAGTCTCTTTTCCCTCAATCTTCCTTCAAGGGAGACTAATTCCTGCCAGGAGAGGAAGGAAGCAAGAAGTTAAGGCCAGAAGTTTGGCCATTCTGTTCTTGTTAGAGAAATTATATTCATTTTAATCCCTTAAATAGTTTTGGTCTAGGGAGTATGGTTTCTAGGTTCAGGCTAATCTTCTGATTATTGTTCATTCATCAATGGGGAAAGGACAGCAAGTTTTATATCAAAAGTTCAATTCCTCTTCTATCAAATATCATGTGTTTCCCAATGAATACATAAGTACCAAAAAACCCACTTATCCAAGTCAATGACAAAACAGAAATCAGAAAAAATAGAAAGAGAAGAATATATATCAGATAATGCAGAATGAAAGAGTTCTCTCATTGGGAACGATAACTCTATTCAACCAAGAAAATCACAAATCTCACTAAAAGGGAAAATTTCCTGAAGTCTCTAGTATAACAAGTTGGGGACAGACACGCAATAGAGATTGCCCACTCCTCTCATGCTAGTTTCTGCTGAGAATCATTTTCCTCTCAGGAACCTGAAGTGAAGTTGGCTCTATTAATCTCTCTCAAATTTGGAAGCTACAAGTGCCAAAGTTACTACAGAACTTCAAAAAACCCCAAAGTTTTTATTCACTCATCTCTCCAACTTCACCCTATTCTAGGAGTAGGGCATTAATCTTCATCAGTAAGAGAGTCTAATGAGATTTGAGTTATAATATCAAAAGGAGTTCCTATTTTGATTTCAGAAAAGAGCATAGGAAATATACCATAATAGAAGTAGAGAATGTTCACATAATTTTTTTTCTTTTATTTCAGTAACATATAGGGATTATAAAAGGAATTGACTAAAATATAACCAGATTCATGGATGATTTCATGTTAAATGGAAACTCTTCTAATGTTATCAATTTGTAGCCACTCTTTGCTTTGTCAAGGCAAGTCATTTCTAAGGCTAGTAGTAGAAAGTCACACATTGCCCCCAGTATTCCCTAGAGGGAATGGAAAAGCTGATTTTTGGGGTTTTTTTTGTTTGTTTTTTTTTAATGCTCATCAAGAATAGCAATGTTTTTCTTAATCTCTTTGTCAAGGATAGAATATGAAGATAGCTCAACGATTATATATAGAAGTCCAATTCTTCTAAACTTAGTTCAGAAGACTGAAAAATGACATTTTTATTCTACCACAAAACCTCATGAACTCAAACTCCTTTAACTTAGAATCTGTAAATTGTTTAGTCATAGGTTTTCTTGAAATTTAACTTTTATTATCTCTGAAGAGAGTATCTGCCAAATACATTAGCATCAAAAGGAAAGGTTGCTTGACTCTCTGGTGACCTCAAACTTTGTCCCTGTATTCTCTTTCTGAGGGGAAAAGCAGGGGAACCTTCAGCTACTACAAAATTAGGGGATTATTTAGAGCACTTTGGGAAAGTGGAATTCTCTGAAAAAGCTAAGGAATATTTCTTGCCTTTCCATGGACTAGGGTGCTAATCTATATTCTTTGTGATGTGTTAAATAAAATCTACTCCATTTTGGTGAGGAGCCCAGACCATCCAACTTTCATTCTCCTCCCTCCTATACCTTTCACTTTCTAGTCTTCAGTATCACATCACTGCATTGGGTCCTTTATGCCCCAATCATCCCCACCATTCATCTCTACCTTACAGCTCTCTTGTAAGGTATGTCTTCCTCTATTAGAATGTTAGCTTTTTGAGGGTATAAACTATCTTTTTGCTTAGCATAATTCTAGCATAATAAATACTTAATAAATGCTTCTTTTCTTGCCTTCTTATCATCCATAGTTTACATATTTTAACATATCTGCAGAAAAACTGATAATACCATTTTTTGGAAGAGCTGCCATAAACCACTGTTCCCAAATGTTACTTGGACAGGAGCAGAATAAGCTAGACACTGAAGTAGATACAAATGAGCCAAAGAGAATGTGTGAAAAGTCTGAATTATTTGTGATATTTAACATACTTGATTGTATTTTTAACCAAAAATTTTACATTGAGGTTCATTCCTTTTTTTTTTTTTATTTTGATAATTATATTTCAATATACTTTCTTTTGTAATCCTATTTATTTAAAATATTATTATGATAAGAGGTTCTTAGGCTTCATCATGCTACCAAAGAGCTTTATGATACAAACAAGATTAAGAACTTTTGTTTTTGTTTTGTTTTTTAGGCAATTGGGGTTAAGTGACTTGCCCAGGGTCACACAGCCAGGAAGTGTTAAGTGTCTGAGACCAGATTTGAACTCAGGTCCTCCTGACTTCAGGGCTAGTGCTCTATCCACTGGGCTACCTGGCTGCCCCTAAGAACTCCTATTTGAACTAAGAACTAAGAACTAAGCTATTTGTCAAGTCAGTCTTTAAAAAAAAAAAAAAAAACAACCCAGATTCACAGTAGCCTTCCCCAAATAGTCCAAGTTTAAGTACATTTAAATGTCTTTTGTATGGCTGTAGCTTTCAATCAGTCTCTTAATCTATTCTCTTCCCTTTTAAATGAAAATGTTTTACAAAACCTACCTACTCTATGACTCTCAAAATCAATATATTAATCAGTATTACCTGCCTCCTCCCCTTGGCCATCATCAATCACCATCAGTCAGCATTTTAGTAACTGAGAAGTGACTTGTAAATGATGGATATGGCTACAGTCACAAGAAATATTCTCAAGTGAAAATCTGTTTTCATAACAAATAAATTAATATATATGATGATAGCTTCTAGTAAATAATAAAACTGTTTTCCATTCAGGTGAGAAACTTGTTGGTTTAAGATTATGAATTGGCCATGTGAGAAATTGTGGAATCCTTCTCTCCTTAATATGTTCCATTGAAACTGCTGTCATTTTGGTTCAAGAGTCATCATAATATTAAGAGTGATAAATTTGGAGCTGAACACTTGGGCTCCAAACTCAACCATAACCCTTAAAACTTTTATGGCCTTATCCCCTTTGTGCTTGGCTGTCCTCATTTATAAAATGAAAAGCCTAGACTTAGATGACTTTTGAATTTCTATTCAGTTCTAAATCAATCATTCTGTAAGATGGTGATGAAGATAATAAGGAGGATGAGGAGAAGATGACAAATATTTGAGAAATACTGTTATAAACAGAAGGAAAATTGTACTCAATAATCAAAAATATAAAAGCAGCTGGATAATATAGCACATGGAGCACTGGATTTGAAATAAGGAATCTAAATTCAAATCTGGTCTCAGACAATTACTAACTGTAGACTCTCTCTACATAAATCACTTGACCTGTTTGCCTCAGTTTTCTCATTTATAAAATGATGATAATAGAAATACCTCTTTCCCAGGCTTACTGCAAAGATAATGTTTGTAAAGAACCTTGAAAACCTTAAAGCAGCAAAAAAATATTAGCTATTATTATTATTATTATTACTAAGAAAGTGCAAATCCCATTCTTCCAGCTGCTTTGTGACCACAGGCAAGTCATTACACATTTGGATCCACAGGTTTCTCATCTATAAAAGAATAAAAATTCTTGCAAATCTACCTTAGTATTGCTATGAAACATGTATTTTATGTCTAAAGCAGATACTAATCTGTTATTATTTATGAGCTACATTTTGATTTAAGAAGCATTTTTATAGATTCAGAATATAGAGTCATCTTTATTTATGTATGTATATATACATATATTTTTTTTCTTTTAGATATAACCAATGGAATAATTAGTTTTGCTTAGCTGTACATATTTGTAACAGGTGTTGTGCTTTTATTTCATTTTATTTCATTTTCAATGGTAGGACGGGTGAGGATGGACAGAATTGTACTGATTGGGGAAAAAAAATAACTTTAAAAAAAAAGAAGTATTTTCACATTTATTTTTTCACTTAATACTGGAAATACCCTTACATTTATAAGTCACTGCACTCTGAATTCCTTGAGAGAAAGATCTGTCTTTTGTATTCTTTGTATTCCCAGCACCTAGACCAGTAGGTGCTTACTAAATGTTAGTTAATTGACTGACCACAAAGTAGATATCAGATTATAGGATAAAGGATTTTAACAAATTTAGTTATTCCAAATTGGAACAGACTTTAAAAAAAAATAATAAGTTCTTCCTCCCTGGAGCCTCCCAAAGGCTAGATAACCATGTATAGGGAATGTTGTTCTACTCCATGTAGTATTTAAGAAATGTTTTTTCAGGTACTCATTCTCTGTTGGTCAGATAGAAGTTGGACCAAGTGACTTCTGAAATTCATTCCACCTTTGAGATTCGGTGATTTTACAATTCAGATAAATTTGCCTAGATACAACCCATGTTCTATTTAAAACCTAAGCTCCAGTGTTTCCTTGTACTTTTTTTTTTTTTTCCTCCTTGTGCTTTCTTATAAATGTAAGTACAGTGGGATAAGGAAGACCATTTAACAACTGGTCCTGCTTGGCAATGAAATGGTTCAGAACAAATGGTATAAGCTAAAGCAGACAAGAATTTTATAGCATGAAATAGGTCAGAGCTTAGGCTAAAAAGAGGTTGATCTGATAACTCAGCTTTATCACTAGGTAATTCTAAGGAAGGGAGGTGAGAGAGATAAAACCTCCTAACAGCCTATTTCTTTCTATTAGGATCCTTTCCTCTACTGTCATTCTTTCCATCAATAAAAAATGACATTTAAAAATTAAAATTGCTAGGGCTTTTATGTGTGTGAACATGAAGTTAGTAAGATCTGAGCTAGAATCCTCCCTCAGATAACTCATTAGCTCTGTAACCCAGAGCAAGTAAATTAATATCTCTGAGCCCCTGTTTTCTCACATTTAAAATGAAATTGAAAACAGCATCTACTTCACAGAGTTGTTAACTTCAAATGACAGGGTTTATAAAGTATTCTCTGACTCTTGAGTCCACACACCAGCATCATAGCCCTCTCAGTTTTCAGGGAAATTCACTCTCCATGATCATTCCATAGGCATTTCCTCTCATGAAGAATTTTATTTGCATGAGAATTACAAAATCAAATTGGAACAATTTCAAGTCTAAAGGTAAAATACATCACTGGAGTAAAGGCACAGAAGCATAATCATCTCTATGCTAGATTTGTAAACAGATAATGTGCTGCCTTCTGTTCTATTCTACATATTTTCTAGGAATACAAAAAAGCAGAGCTTCACCTTGAAATAGATTTAAAATTTGAATTAAATAATTTTTTTTAAACCTACTTGATGTGATTTTACCATTCTATTTATGAGTAATCCCAGCCACTCAATGGGGATAGCATTATTTATATGACCTAATCTTAAGGATGACATTTAAACCTTGAGCAGTCTCACTTTTATTTTTCTATAAAACCTTCTTTCAAATTGTTAGAACTTGTTTGTTTTGAACAACCTTTTGTGGTTCTCAGGACCAAGAGAGTCTTGTATAGAAATAGTACAATTTCTTTATGATCAAAATTCTGTTTAAAAATCAGGTAATGAGGGGCAGCATGACATATAGAAAGAATAGTGATGATCACATCTTGCCTCTCATTTACTGGCTGTGTAATTTTGGGCAAATCACATAACTTTGTCTTAATTTCATCATCTGCAAGAAAAAAGGAAATGGACTAGTTAGTCTTATTCAGTTCTAAATCAATGATATTATGAACCTGTAGTTTTGTGCTTCAATAACACTGACCATAAAGTAAATTATTTAATAATATTTAATCCTAACTGAAAGTCCAATCCTGAATCCAAGTAACCCTAGAGATGCAGATTCTTCCCCTGCATTCCATTAGCTGCTTGGGTGATGAACTACAAGATTTCCAGAAATGTACTGAGAGGAAATTCTAAGAGAAATTCCTTCTAAGAGAAAGAAGGTGGCAAGTCAGTTGTGAGAACAGAACTTCCATCTTGGGATCACATGGGAAGATGTATAGAAGTCTCGTAGTTCATTCATTGAGACTATGACTATTGGTGTGGCTGATGAAGTAGTAGAAGATAATGAGAAGCTGTGGTGCTTACTGAACAGACTTGATTCAGTTAGACTATCTTTTAAAGATATTCTCATTCCCTATGACTCCAAGCTACAACCCTTCCCAGTGGCTGAGCAGGAAAAAAGTATTTCCTGCCCATTTCATGTGTATTTTGCAATGACTGCCATATTTCCAATGAACTATACTAATGAAAATGCCAGCCACCTACAATACCAAAAGGAGCAAGGTATAAAAACACTGGAAAGGTAGATGAAAAATGGGGAAAGAACAGAGAGCTGCATTTTAGGCCATCACCAATCATCCTGCCTTTTGAATTGATACTGGATTTCTATAACTCTGAGAGATAAAGTGAAGTACCCCACTTAAATCAATTCACACACAAGGTAAGACATCACCCATCACATCATGATATCATTGATCCTCTCAGAAGAATGAACAACATTAAGCACCTACTCTATGTCTGGCACTCTGGTTACAAAGAAAGGCAAGTCACTGAACCTTGCCCTCAAGGAGTTTACAATCTAATATGGAACAACAACCAAACTATAAACAAGTAAGTTATATATAGGATAAATAGGAAATAATCAAAAGAGGGAAGACACTAAAATTAAGAGGAATTGGTAAAGGTGAGATTTTTGCTGGGAGTTAATAAACCAAGGAAGCCAGTAGACAGAATTGAAAGAAATAATATCCCAGACATAGAAGATATCTAGAGAAAATGCCTAGACCTGAGAAATGGAGAATCTTATTTGAGAAAAGAAAGGGCAATGTCACTGGATAAAGGAGTATGTGGTAGAGTATGAGGTATAAGAAATCTGGTAAATCCAGTATTCCAAAGTCCAAGCTTTGGGGGCAAGAACTCACTATTTGACAAAAATTTGTGATAAAACTATGTATAGATCAACACCTTATACCTTGCAGACAGATGAGATCAAAATTATTTAAGCATAAAGAATGATATCCTAAGCAAATCAGGAGAGCATGGAAAATTTTACTTGTCAAATCTATGGACATGAGAAGAGTTAATGACCAAACATGAGGAAAAGAAGATTACAGGAAGCATCATGCATAGTTTTGATTACATGAAATTAAGTCTTTTGCACAGTAAAAAAACAATGCAGCCAAAATTAGAAGGAAAGCAGAAAACTGTGCTCTGTGTGTGTATGTGTGTGTGTGTGTGTCTGTATGTGTGTGTGTATAATTTACAGTAAATTTCTTTGATAAAGACCTCATCTCTGAAACATAATAAATAGCCATTCACCAATTGATAAATGGTCAAAAGATATGATCAGGAAGTTTTCAGGAGAAATCAAAGCTATCTACAGTCACATGAAAAAAATGCTCTAAATCACAATTAAGAACAGAAATACATGTTAAAACAACTCTGAGGAACCATGTCAAGCCTATCAGATTGGCTAACAATGGAAAAGGAAAATGATAAATGCTGGAGAGAATAGGGGAAAATAGAGACACTAATATAATACACTGGTAGAGTGTATTATATACATGTTGGTAGAGTTGTGAATTGGTTGGACCATTCTGGAAAACAATTTGTACCATGCCCAAAGAACTATAAAACTGTGCATATCCTTTAAAAAATAATATTTTATTTTTCCAAATATATGTAGTTTTTCAACACTGATTTTTGCAAAATTTTGTATTCCAACTGTTTCTTCTTCCCACCCTTTTCTTCCCACTTTCCCAAAACAGCAAGCAATCTGATACAGGTAAAATGTGTGCAATTCTTTTAAATATATTTCCCTATTTGTTTTGTTGTGGAAAAAAAAAAATCAGATCAAAAGGGGAAAAAAAAAACAAAAAACATGAGAATGAAAAAAAAAAGCAAATAAACAACAACAAAAGGTAAAAATACTATGCTTTCATCCACATTCAGTCTTCATAGTTCTCTCTCTGGATGCTGATAGCATTTCCCAACCCAAGTCTATATTGGAATTTCCTTGAATCACCTCACTGTTGAAAAGAACCAAGTCCATCACAGTTGATTATCACATAATTTTGTGGTTACTGTGTATCCCCAAAGTCAGTACAATGTATCCTAATACAAAGTTAAGTTAAGTTAAGGAAAGTTGAGGAAAGAAGTTAAAGAAAAGGATCTATATGTATACAAATATTTATAGCACCTCTTTTTGTGGTGACAAAGAATTGGAAATTGAGGGTATGCCATCAATTAGAGAATGACTGAATAAATGGTTCAGTAGATGTTTGTGATGGAGTTCTATTGTGCTATTAAAAATGAGAAGCAGAATGGTTTTAGAAAGATTTGAGAAGACATGTGAATGGATGCAAAGTGAAGTGAGCAGAACCAGGACATTAACACAGTAACAGCAATATAGTAATGATGATCAAATTGTAAAAGTTAGCAGCTCTAATAAATACAACAATCCAATCCAATTCCAAAGGATTCATGATAGAAAATACTTTCCACCTCCAAAGAGAGAAATGATAAACTCTGAATGCCAATTGAAGTAGAATTTCTTCACTTTATTATTTTTTACAACCTGGCTAATATTAAAATATGTTCCATGATTAATTGATTTATATATGTGTGTGTGTACCTATATCTATATCTATATATATATATATATATATATATATATATATTTTTTTTTTTTTTTTTTTTTTTTTTTTTTTTTCCTGAAGCAATTGGGGTTAAGTGACTTGCCCAGGGTCACATAGTTAGGAAGTATTAACTGTCTGAGGTCAGATTTGAACTGAGGTCCTCCTGACTTCAGGGCTGGTTCTCTATGCACTAATTAGTTGCCCCATTGATATTATATTTCAATACAAGGGGAAGACATTAGAGGGTAGGAGAGAATTTGGAACTCAGATTGAAAATTAATGTTAAAATTTTTTAAATTAAAAAAATAAATACAAAGTCCTTATGTATAAATAATTATGATTTAAAAAAATAAATACAAAGGAAGGCATCATATATAAGACCTCATGAGCTGAGCTTTGATGACAGCCAGAGATTGCAAGGGGTAAAAACAATAAAGAAGCATGCAAAATCATGGAAGTGGTTGGTAAAATGTCGTATACAAAAAAAAGTAAATAAGCCAGTATGGTGGGAATATAGATTTTTAGGAAGAAAATAAGAATTTGGTTTGGAAAAACAGACTGGAAACATTATAAAAGTTTGAAATAATAGAGTATTTTAAATTTTGTCCTATAAGCCAGGGAGAGTCATTAAAGATTCTTGAGCAGGGTAATATTGTGGCTGTACTTGTGATATAAAAAGGCAGTTTTGTAACTATATAGAGAATGAAGGGGAAAAAAAAAAACCTAAAAGTAGGAAGGTGATTTGAATCACAAATAGAATTTGATAGAATCCCTTCTTTTTCTATTTATTCAGAAGAGAGTATGTAATATTGAAACTAATTATTTTTAAAATGTTTTTGTTTTTGTCATTCTTGTTTGTGGGATTATTTTCTTGAGATCTCATTCTTTTACTTCTTTCATTACATCTGAGATTGTTATTTCTGGCTTCTATTTGTTGTTCTGTAAATTTTCATTTTTGTATGATTGATCCATTGTATTTAAATTGTTACTTATTGGCATGTAGTTGAGCAAAATAGTTTACAGTAGTTTCCTTTTTTCTTCTTTTGTTGTGAATTGATTTTTTTCATTTTTGTTACTAATAATTTGGTTTTCTTTCTTTTTAAAAAAAATCAAATTAATAATTGTCTATAAATTTTAAGACTAGCTCCTACTATTATTTATGAATATAATAGAGGTTTGATTTTTTTTTAATTTTGATAATCACTTTTTTGATTTTCATGATATGTATTTTGGTATTTAGTGGAGTTTTTTATTTGGCTGATTATCAAGATTTTTTTTAGTCATATGCCCAATTTGCTTATCTATTATTATTCCCTTTTATTAATGAAAAGTGCTTAAGAGACATAAATTAACCTCTAAAGACTTCTGTATTACATTGTCTTGTTATCATCTTTGGTAAAACTATCAATTGTTTTTATGAAGCTTTAAGCATTTATTTTGGCTTTACTTGCCAAATCCAGTTGTCTTTTCTTCATTCTCACTCTTCTTGACTTCCATACAGCCTTTGACACTGTTGATGACTCTTTCTTGACACTCTATTCTTTCTTGATTTTCAGAATATCACTCTCTCCTGGTTTTCCTGCTACCTATCTGGACTGCTATTTCTCTATCAATTTTGCTGGGATCTTCTTTAAGATTAGGTACTCTGCACATAAATCATGAGCATTTCTATACATCACTAACAAAATCCAACAGCAAGAGATACAAAAAGAAATTACATTCAAAATAACTGTCAATTATATATTTCAACAACAATACTATATGATGATCAATTCTGATGGACTTGGCCATCTTCAACAATGAGATGAACCAAATCAGTTCTAATAGAGAAGTAATGAATTGAACCAGTTACACCCAGTGAAAGAACTCTGGGAGATGATTATGAACCACTACATAGAGTTCCCAGTATCCCTATTTTTGTCCACCTGCATTTTTGATTTCCTTCACAGGCTAATTGTACACTATTTCAAAGTCCAATTCTTTTTGTACAGCAAAACAACTGTTTGGACATGTATACATACATTGTATTTAATTTATACTTTAACATATGTAACATGTATTGGTCAACCTGCCATCTGGGGGAGAGAGTGGGGGAAAGAGTGGGAAAAATTGGAACAAAAGGCTTGGCAATTGTCATTGCTATAAAACTACCCATGAATAGATCTTGTAAATAAAAAACTATAATAAAAAAAAATAACTGCCGATAGTATAAAATATTTGGGAATCTGTCAAAGGAAAGTCAGGAACTATATGAGCAAAATACTTTCCACACAAATAAAGTCAGATGTAAACAACTGGGAAAATATCAAGTGCTCTTGAATAGGTCGGGTGAATATAATAAAGATGACAATATTACCTAAAGTAATCTATTTATTTAGTGTTATATGAATCAAATTCCCAAGAAACTATTTTACTGAACTAGAAAAAAAATAATAAAATTCATCTAAAAGAATATAAGGTCAAGAATTTCAATGGAATTAATAGGGAAAAAAAAAAAGCAAATGAAGGTGGCATAGCTGCACTAGTTTTAAAACTATACTATAAAGTAAGGATCATCAAAACCATTTGATACTGGCTAAAATTTTGTCTAGTTGATCAGTGGAATAGGTTAGGTTCACAAAACAAAATAGTCAATGAGTATAGTAATCTAGTGTTTGACAAACCCAAAGACCCCAGCTTTTGGGATAAGAATTTACCATTTGACAAAACTGCTGGGAAAATTGGAAACTAGTATGACAGAAACTAGGCATTGACCTGCACCTAACATATACTAAGATAAGGTCAAAATGAGTTCATGATCTAGACATAAAGAATGATATTATAAACAAATTAGAAGAACACAGGATAGTTTACCTCTCAGATCTGTGGAGGAAGGAGGAATTTGTGACCAAAGAAGAACTAGCAATCATTACTGATTGTAAAATAGATAATTTTTATTATATTAAGTTTAAAAGTTTTTGTACAAATAAAATTAATGCAGACAAGATTAGAAGGGAAGCAATAAATTGGGAAAATATTTTTACATTTGAGGGTTCTAATAAAGGCCTCATTTCCAAAATATGTAGAGAATTGACTCAAATTTATAAGTTCAAGACATTCTCCTATTGATGAATGGTCAAAGGATATGAACAATTTTCATATGAAAACCAAGAAGAAATGAAAACCATTTTTAATCATATGAAAAGGTGCCCTAAATCGCTGTTGATCAGAGAAATGCAAATTAAGACAACTCTGAGATACCACTACACATAATGAGATAATGAGATATTAGGTCCTTACTAAGTGCTAAGTCGGTACTTGACAATTTTCTAGTTCTGGCCTTTCCTGGTAGTTTGACTTGTGAATTCCTGGGGAAGAGCTTGCATTATCCCACGCTCACTCTCTGGGAGGAGATCTGCTGTGTCAACTCAAATCTCTCAGATAGATTCTTCTTCCAGTAGAGAACCGTTGTCTCCAGACAGTTGCCATTAACTCTCGTCCAGAGAAGAGACTTCCCTTTCTGCAGAGAGCCGCGTCAAGCCTGGTCTAAAGCAGAGACTGACTATCTCTGGAGTGCTGCCCTCTTTATCCTCCCAGAAAGATTAAGCTTTGGGACATAAATGCCCATATCACATGTCGCCTGTGCAATGAATACCTAATTGATGCTACAACTGTAACGGAGTGTTTGCATACCTTCTGTAGAAGTTGCCTGGATGTTTTCTCATTTGCTCTTGAAGTTCCTTAAAGAGCTGATAAATATTAGAGGCTGCAAATTTTATTTGGGCTGTGGCAATTCTTTGTACTACACCTACAAGAGGGAGGAGGGAAAGACAGAAGAGAGAGCCCCTCGGGGCTCCCCCCCATACCTCACCGGGTCAGTGAAAAAAATGATCCGAGGCATGGGATAATGCAAGGGCTTCTGGGAAGAACCATTTCAAGCAATGAGCTTGCTCCTCCCAAGCACGCAAGCTCTTCCCCAGGAATTCACAAGTCAAACTACCAGGAAAGGCCAGAACTAGAAAATTGTCAAGTACTGACTTAGCACTTAGTAAGAACCTAATATTTCATTATTTCATTAGCACTTAGTAAGAACCTAACAACTAGGGAACCATTATTTGTTGTAAGATTAAATCAATCATACTGAACTAGAGAACTATTAATCACCATGCCAAACTAGATAACCATTATCTTATCAGTTCCACTGAGTTAACACAATAAAGTAAGAATCCTTGCCTTACACCCAGTTTGGCATTTTCCCAAATTTCCATGCCAGTCTAGACTGGAAAAATTACTCCTTATGATTTTTTTTTTTCTTGGATTTCCCAAGCAAGACTTGGTCTAATGCAATTTCTGAATCTTTGTGGAGTGCCTGTGGTATAGAGCTGAAGTATATTGCTTCCTTCTCTCATTTATTTACTTCTTTTCTCTAATGTCCTAATTTCATTTATATTTGTTTTTAAGTTTCCTGTTTACATTCTTTTAGAAATTCTGATCTTGTGAGGATAGTTTTTCTTTTTAAGCTTTGATTGTAATTTTCAAGCATTGTTTCTCTGAATTTGAGTCTTGAGAATGCTGGCATCACAATAGCTCTTTATCTTTTTATTCTTCTCAGATTGAAACTATAAGAACAGGTCCTGTCCATTTATGTCAGAATTGTTACTGCCTGGTATGGTCCTAGCATGTTTAATCTGGGGTCTTGATGCAATATTCTCCAGGTACTACATGCTGTGTTCTTCAAGGAAATTCAAATTTCAGGCCAGAACAGCAAACTTTTGGAGACTGCCTGAGATCTGCTCAAGGTCATAGTATAATCGCTGCCTTACTGGACTTTCCAGGCCTCAGATTCTGGTCTGTCTCTAGGCAATATAGCTAAAGGTTTGCACGTAGGCTGAAATCCTAGACAACTATTGACTTCACTCCTCAGCTAGCTGCAAAACTCTGTAGTTTTGAGTGACAATGTTGTTTATTTGATCTTGTTTTAACTTTGAGGGATGAAATACTGTTTTAGGGTCACAAGGGTAGCTAAAGTCAATTCTGAAATAAAGATGGAATTTGCAAGCCCCTCTCAAAAGTCAGAGGAACAGTGCAGAAGACACATTCTGTGTCCTGAATCTTGGGATGCTGGACCGTTCCTGTTCTACAGTTCTCGCCCTGGCCACTTTTCTATGAATTAAAATTTTGTGATTTTCATCTGGAATGTTGGCCAATAGCATATTTTTCTTAGATTCTGGAGACAACTTGGAACTACACCCAAAGGGCTATAAAATTGCATACTCTTTGATCTAGCAATGCCACTACTGAGTCTGTAATCCAAAGAGATCATAAAAGAGGGAAAAGAGCCCACATGTGCAAAAATGTTATAACAGCCCTTTTTGTTGTCACAAGTTCTAAGATTATGTGATGCTGGACTTCTCTCTTTTCAACAATAGGGTGATTCAAGTCAATTCCAATACACTTGGGATGGAAAAATGCCATCCACATCTATAGAGAGCTTTGGAAACTGAATATAGCTCAAAGCATAATATTTTCACTTTTTGTTTCTTCCAATCACAAATCAATTTGGAACTCTTCTAAGAACTTTAGAGAAGTAGCTATGAGGAGGGCTGGGCTATACTGTTCCCTCCTACTTTGCCATCTTGACTGGTATCCCTTGCCCTTTGTATAAAGGAAAATTATCATTTTAGAATTGCTTTAGCATGGTTGCTTTTATCCCCATATATTGACATAATACTTTTTAGGCAATCTGAGAGGTATGAGTTTATGATCAAACAAGGAACAAAGAGGATTAAAGAATATAGACAATTTGATTGCTCAAAATTAAAATGTTTTTGCACAAACTAATCTAATGCTGCTAATATGAGAAGGGGTCACTGGAAAAAATAATCTTGAAGCAAGTTCCTCCAATATAGGTCTTAAGTTCAAGATATCTAAGGAGCTGATTCCAATTTATAAAATTAAGAGAAATTCCTCACTATGAGTTCTTGATAAACTGATCTATTTAATTAATTAAAAGATTAGTTGAAAAAAATCACAAAAAGCTTATTAAAATATACATTTTAACTATATTTATGTATTTAAACACAAATGTATTTTAGTATACATATAGGAGACTTCATAAAGTTTAGGATTGGAATATTAAAAATAATTATATCCAACCTCTTCATTTTACACATATACAGAAACCAGGACCTAAAGAAGGAAAGTAAAATGACCCGTGTCACATGAATACTAAACTATTGGCAAATGTAGGATTTGATCCCAAGTTCTTGGACTGAGTCACTGCTCTTTCCAAAATACTTTCCTGACTTCTGATGCCTCAACATTGACTAGGATACACCCTTATATTTTTAGATTTTATGTTTCATCTTTAGTGCAGCATTAAATATATTTTGAAATTTGTTTACATATCAATTTAGAAAAATACAGATTTAAATCAGAAGAAATTTTCCTTTCAAGATCAAGATGAGAGACTTTAGAAAATATCTAATCACAAACAGAGATTATCTCGTTTTAATGATAAAACTAGAATTAAATTTAAGTCTAGGGAATTTTCTAAAATATCACAGTATTATATGCATGGTGCACTTAAAAACTATTATTGAGAAAATATATAGACTAAATTAACACCCAAAGAAGAGATGTCCAAAAATTAAAATGGAATTCCTTCTTTTGCTCTAAAATCAAAATGAAATTTTCTAAATTGAAATAGTCAAAAGATATAAACAGGCATTTCTTAAAGGAAGAAATCTAATGTATTTGTCACATTTGAAAAAAAAAAAAAAAGATTCCAAGTCATTAATGATATAAGAATTAAAATAACTCTAATGCTCCATTAGATATATAGCAGATTGGCAAAAATGGAATATGACAAGTGTTGCAGTAAAACAGGCACATTGATGCATTTAGTAGAGCTGTAAATCAGTTTACACATTTTGCAAAGCAATTTAATACTGTTCCTAAAAAGTTATTAAATGTTTTGCATACCTTTTGACAATATTTACTTCCAGACCTATAATCCTCCAAAGAGATGCAAAAAAGATGGTCCTATAAAACAAAAATATTTATAGCAGCTCTTTGTTTAGTAACAAAAACCTGGATACTAAAGAAGTGCCTATCAGTTGGGGAATTGCTGAACAAATTAAGCATGAATGTAATAGATAGTGTTATGTTGTAAGAAATGTGTCAGAAAAAACTGATAAGAATTGCAGAGTAAAATGAGCAAACTCTGAATAACAAATATTATAACATTATTAATATATAATTTTGAAAGACTTAAGAATTCTGATCAACATAATGATCAACTAAGATTCCAGAGAATCACTGATGAAGGAAACTATTCATCTCCTAACAAGAATGTAATACATCTGCAGATTAAGACACATTTTTGCACATGGTCAATACGGAATTTTGCTTTGTTTGACCATCTATGTTTGTTAAAAATGTTGTTTTTGTTTGCCTTCTTCCAGTAAAGGAGAGACATGAGAAATGAGAAAAAAACAACTAAAAAAATACATACACACACACACATACGGAAAAAAAAAAAAAATTTTAATCAAAAACTAAAAGTTGGGATAGGCGAGATAAAAATAACATGAATATTTATTTAATAGTTATATTTAAATGTACAAATATTTCTATATATTTAAATATTAAAAAATTAAATATATTGGTATTATTCATTACTTCTAAATAATTCATGTACATCCCTAGTTACCATTTTGGATATATCAACCTAAAGATTTTCTTTTTATAATGAAATTTTTTTTAACTTTTCCAAATATTGTCTGTCAGTCAGCCATCAAGCATTTTTTAAGCTCTTACTTTGTACCAGGCCCTAGAAAAGGCCCTTTATTAAATGGTCCTTGAGAGGCCTAGAAGCAAGTTAAAACTCTTTCCATAAGTAACATCTCCTGGAGTGGTTTCTTCACTCTGCAGTCTATGATCTAGTGTATAGACCTTGAGAAATCATTAGCATTTGCCAAAAAAATATTCATGATGACAATTTCCCTTTCCAACAATGCAATTTTTGTTACTCATAACTTCAAGTTGCATGCATTTTGTGCCTGTGTCCTTGCCATGTGATAGGTTTCTCATTTCCTTACTTGTAAAAATGACTAAAGAAAAATTGCATAACACTTAGAAGATCCCCAAGATTTTAAAGTTAAAAATGGTTTTAGCAGAAAGAACATTGCTTTCATTCAGTAACTGATATGCAGACCTTGCTTTATGAAATAAGCAAATTCTTAAAGACTTTATTTTAAATGCAATAAGATTTTTAAAGAAATTTCATAGTGAACTGTATAGTAAATTTTTAACAGTAATCCCCTTATTAAGCTAAATTTATTTCTTTATAAATTGATTTCATTAGTTATACCAATCTATATAATTACCTCATACATGAAGCAGTGTTTGGAAAATCAAAAAACACTTTAACTTCTCTCTGAGTTTTATGTTTCTCCCCTTTATAGAAAATCATCTTGGAATTAAATAATTTTGCAGGTTATGGCTGCAAAAACAAAATAGTTTTTCTGAAATCTGTTTTAACAAATAGTTTTCTCTTGGGAAAAAACTAAAAATAATGTGAATATTTAGTATAGTTTATAATTTGAATGTAATAAATACTCTTATATGTTTAAATATAAAATTTTAATATAATTTATATTATTCTAAATAAGTCATGCACATCCCCACTTACCATCTTAGATACATCAAAAATTTTCTTTTTACAGTGAAATAATTTTTAACTTTTTTTTTTAACAAAGCTTTTGCAACCATTTTTTCTACATTATTCATATGCTAGACACCTAGAATTTGTTGCCTATGAAATTCTCAAGTTTCATACTCAATTTTCCAGACATTCTCTTCTGTTTGCTATGAAATTAACCTCAAGATTTCTATATTAGCTCAGCACTTAGCAGTTTAAGGACATATACATATTTTTCCCCCAATCAAGTCCAAAAGCATGAATCCCTACATAGTGTTAGTGAGTGTCTAATACCTTCTTAGAGGACTCCTTGGATTGATATTGAAGCTAACCTGGATTAATGAGATAAAGCATGTAAACACTTTGGAGGAAGAAGTAATGGTCTGCCTCTAGAGAGAAGCTGTGTTGATTACCTAAAATAAGAAAAGTTCATAATTGACTATCTTATTCTACACTTACATTTTAGTCCTGTTTTCTATAAATCATTTTATGATTGGAATTTCAAATAACACTGAACAAAAAACTCCTTGCATAGGATCTTTGCACACCAACCAGCAAAAGGCCTTTCCAGCCTGAAAACAAAAAAACTAGAAGTCAAAACCAATCTCAGATGCTTACTAGCTATGTAACCTTGGGCAATTCATTTAACTTGTTTCCCTCACTTTCTCAATTATAAAATGGGGATAATAACACTTACCTCTCAGGGTTATCATGAGAATCAAATGAGGTATCTGTAAAGCAATTAGTATAGTACCTGGTATGATATTTACTTCATACTTTTCTACTACTTCACTCATTTTCCACCAATTCCCCAAAATGAGGGCAATAGGGAATTTTGCTCTAATGTGAGATATATGAATTAAGAACATATTCTTATTGATGACATTGTAAAGGTTGATTTTTCTATCCTACCAGAACCAAATTAGATTGTAAACTACCTAAGAGCAGGATCTCTTCTTGTTCACTTTTGCATGATTTATCCTTTCACATTTCCTCCAAAATATTGAAGAAAGTAGATGTTTTTGCTTAATGATAGTTGCTTAAAAAAAAATAAAATTCTAGCTAGTATCCAAAGATGCTAAACTTAAAATTTTAAAATCACATGATGATAGAAGTTTTCCCTGGTTTTAAGATCCAAATTTTTCTGACACTTAGTACAAAGTACTGATACAATCAAAACAAAAATTAGTGTTCATAAGGGCTCTTAGCACTTCAAATCCTGAAATACTTCTAAATGAAGGGTTAAATGGTATCTAGTAATCTTATTAATTAGGTGAAAATAAGCCATAAATCTTTAATACTTAAAGGAATAACTCACTTGTCATAGTTAACTAACTAGACCATATTGTCTCTAACATTCTGGTTAAAAAATCTTCTATACCTCCATGTAGTTTGATTTATGTTATTTGGTTGTATATTCTGAGGAAAAATCAATACCAGTATTAAAATTGCACTTCTTTACATCAATATGTTATGTATTATCTTGAAATGTGTTTTCAAGTAAACTAACATTTAAATTCGCACTCTCTCTGTTGTTTAATTAGGCATAGTGGTTAATTAACCAGGGCTTTGGCACCACCTAATGGCAGAAAACAAAATTTAGATTCTTTTATCAAATTTTCTTGAATTATCACCCTACATTATTCCATTTGAAACTTGTAAAATCTTGGATGTTTTCAATTTAACTTTTTAAAAGAAGTTTTAAAAGATGTTATGTCATTTCAATCACTAATGAAGATTGGAATAGTGACTTCTTTTATAAGCATATAAATACCAAGAGGAAAACAATTCAGAAAAACTTTTCTTTAGTTTAAACAAAACTTATTATCTTGATATTTTATTCTCTAAGTAAAGGCAGACTAGACTGTGCTGTAAACAGCACACTGTAGCTTCTCAGATTTAAAAAAAAAAAAAAAAAGTCCTCCTCAAAATATTTAACCTTTTATAAAATGACTTTAATGCATTTTATCTTGGTACAAAAGCCTGTTCTGCATTATTTATATGCAAAAAGATACTAATGTACTTCACAAAACCTAAAAAATTTGTTTTTCAAGAGGCCATTACCTGACTCTGATGTTTCTGAATAATATGGCAAAAAAAAAAAAAAAAAAGGCAAAACACATGAGACCACGTAAAACAGATATCCAATGTTTTAAGAAAAGGTATTTATTATTTACACCACTGCTATAGTCCCTTAAGAACAATATATACCATGTTTATTTGAAAGGCTCGGACTTCTTTCAAATACAAAAACTGTATAATGTAACACTGTCAATAACGCAAAACAGCAGTCACATCATACTTCTATAGTGCAGGCTTAAGCATCGCAAGTAAATGACTTTTTGAAAACTGTATGGCTAGGTATTTCAATTGATATATGGTGTTTGCACTTGGACAAGATTTAACTAGAACAGAACAAGGGCTTTTGTTCATGCTTTATTAGGGATGAATCTGTGGCATGTCCTATTTGAAATTTAGTGCTTGTAAACTGCTTTATGACAATGGTTTTTAAGCAGAAATGCTTTTACTTAGCCATCAAATAAATACAGCTGGACTTTTTTTCCCTTCAAATTTGGTTTGTCAGTAATTATTTCCCAGGAATCCACCTCTTCCCAATATGGCACAATTGCCATTAGGGCTGGTGCTTTCCAGTCTTATACAAAGAAACACTGACACACAAAATACAAACCAAACTGAGAGTTTGTATTTAGAAACTTAAATATTGCAACAAGGAAGGAAAACTTTTTCTAAGACAGAAGGATGAAGAACCTTGGTTATTTAAAAGGATACCAAAACTGGCTACCTGCACAAATTTTTTGGTCTTAAAATAAAATCTTGCTTTCCAGTTCCAAGATAGGATTTTGGTCTTTGGAGATTTAGTGAAACAAAAACCTAAAGTCTCAAGCTGTTTCCAAAGTTACTGAATAACATCATTAGGAAAATTAGTAAAAATATTTTCCTCTATTTTTGTAGGGGAAAAAATTTACAATAATACCTTGGCAGCAGTGCAAAAGTAGGTATTATTTTTTAAATAGTAACATTGAAGAATATATTTGAAAAAGAAACTGGATTTTTTCTTTTTAGCTTATTGCTGTGATCTTCAAAAAATACAAAATAAAATAAAATAAAAAACTGGAAGACCAAGGATAAGCAGTCAGTCAGTCTGATGTTTGTTTCAGTGTCCAGCACTATCATAATATCTAGCATAAAAGCAAGGAAAGGTCCATAGATCTCAATTATCTTCAGATAAATGTTAATGCATCATAGAACTATTGCCCTTGCTTCTTTGAGAGATACCTGCAAGAAATAAAATTATCAAAATTCAAAAGTTATCTCAAACCAAGATTATTAAAACAATCGAAATATAATTCCTTAAAAAGAAAAAAAAAAAAAAGCAAAGCATTAAAGTAATGGATCTGCCTGCTTTAGAAAAGAAATAAACATATAGATTTACTACAAGGTACTTGATGTACTACTTTTCAAAATAAAGCTCTTAAATGCATCGAATAAAACACTTAAGATTACTAAGGAAACAATGACATTAAAATACAATTATCAAAATATTTTTTAGAATGAGTTTACAATCCCTAAGAACTCCAGATCTATTATAATACATATTTCAAAGTGCTTTTATAAATCTTACTATGAATGACAATCATTGCAGAAAATGAGCAGAAAAGATCTTGATCATGAATATGAAATAGGAAAAAGATGCCCATATAACACAAGCTAGGTTTTTTTCCTCCTTATTGTTATGGTAAAATTACATTAGACTATGATGTATGTTTCTAAATCTCTTTCACATTTTCCAATTAAAAATGGCCTCTCATCATAGTGTGTAGAAAGAAGTCTAGCCTGGGAACCAGAAAAGCTAGATTTATAGTTCTTGGTTTGCCAGTAAATATAATGTATAATATATGTATATTTATACCATGTGTGTGTATAAATATATATATATATATATATATACATACATATATATATGAAGAGTTTTATTACACTAAAGAATTATTTTTTAAATGATATTAATAAATGAACAATGTTGTATGTTCCTGGTGCAAAATTGACAATGAATATTAAAAATATAAATCAAAATATTAAAGATATGATTCTTTCAATTACTTGTCAGACAATTAAATTATGAATTTATCTGGAGTTTTAACTTTTGATGTGTTTTTAAATGCTTCATTTTAAGTACACAATTTCTGAGACCCAGTAAAACAACAACCACCCTTAGCAATTTATCCAAAATCATACAGTTATTTACAAAGTTTATAACCCAAATGTGTTAAATCCAGTTTGGTGTACTTAATACCAAACATCACCTACTTCTGAAATCCTTGCAATAAACAAGAAAACAGAAAAAAAACATTCTTTCCCATTCTTCTAAAAAGAAAGTTCAAAACAAGCTACTTTTTAAAATTAAGGTTTTAAAGCATGCCCTGCTTGTGCATCAAGATGATGAGAAGACAGTTTCTGAAAAAGATGAAATTTCTGAGATAAGGAAAAACAATTCTCTTTAGTTTCTAAATTGTAAAACACTTAAAAAAATGACACATTACAAACAAAAATGAGTTTATAACATCAAGCATATTTGAGTTTTCTAGTAAATTCTGTAAACATGTCTATCTTAAAGAGGAAAAATAGAAATGTAATACTTACCTTTCCCAATGTTTGTGATTCAGTTCCAAAAAGTCATCTAATTTTGCAATTTCCTTGAGGTATTGGGTTAACTTTAAAAGTTCTTTATCTTTATCTCTATTTAGATGAGCTTTCATAAAAGGCCTTATCTATTAGGAAACAAAGATCATTCAACACTTTAGACTAAGATAAATCTACAACAATCCTTTAATGTTTTATTATTTACGATAGATAATTAAGTTGATAAAAATTACTAAGTCCTTAGAACATTAACAGCAACATTTCTATAGTAACAGTCTCAGTTCATTAAACTGACAGTCATAGAGTAAGTTGAATCCAACAATATTGTGCCACTTCCTTCCCCTTAAAATATCAATGTCAGGGACTGCAAAAACAATTTAACTTTCTTCTATTTTAATCCCAAGGGGCTACTTTGTATAGTAATTCTTCGGCTCTGTATTTCCCCAACATTCAAGCAGTTCTCTCAACCAATTCTTATTCTACTTACATACAGATTTCATTCACATAAAATTAGCCAAAATGTAATCTAATCTCATTATTTCTCATTCTTTACCTGAGTATGAAGGAAATGTGATGAGTTTAATATTAATAAAGAACAAGAATGAAAAATATTTGTTTATAAGTAATTTTTCAGAGTTATAAGGATAAGGGCTGGGACTAAGGAATGAATCTATACTATGTCAGCTTCAAATACAGATTCATTGTATTTCACTATACTAAAGACCTGACAAACTCTCCTGTGATATTTCAGCAAAAACAATTATGTTACTATTATTTCTATCTTCTCTTCAACTAGGGGTTCATGGATATATTTTGCAGATTAAATGAAAAGCTTTAAGAATCTCAGCTCAGCTGCCTTGGGACAGCTAAGTGGTACAATGGATAGAGCACCAGCCCTGAAGTCAGGAGAACCTGAGTTCAAATCAGGGCTCAGACACTTATTACTTCCCAGCTGTTTGACCCTGGGCAAGTAACTTAACTCCAATTGCCTCAGCTAAAAACAAACAAACAAAAAAAAAGAATCTCAGCCCTCAGAAAAGTCCAAGAATCATTTTATGCCGCAAAATAAAACTCTGTAAGACAAAATCACACACCTTCCTCAAATTCTTATGCAGTGACTAAAAAAAAAAAAACAAAAACAAACAAAAAAAAAAAAAACAACTTTGCAGTATCTTTGTTGATCTGTTCTTAATTTGATCAAATTAAGGAAAGTCACTTCTAAATTATTCAAATTACTATACAAAAATAAGGATAACTGACCTCAAATAGTCATTATTCCATCACTTCTCTCATTTTGTGGTCAGTAACAACAAGCACAAACAAGAATTTTGTACTTTCAATAGATCAAAAGAAAGGATTAGGTGAACTAAGTGGCTGACCAACACAATTCTACAATAACAAACATTTATTAAGTGCCTACTATGAATAAGGTAGAGGTTGCTAGATGGTTCAGAGGACAGAGTGCCAGACTTAGAAAGAGAAAGACCTGAGTTCAAATCCAGATTCAGACACTTACTAATTATGTGACCCTGGTTAAGTTACTTTTGTTTGCTTTAATTTACTGGAGAAAGAAATGGCAAACCACTACAGAATCTTTGCCAAGAAAATTCTATGGACTATATTGGAATGCTAAGTTCAATAGGGTCATTAAGACTAATTTAATCATTAGTCAGACATGACTAAAAATTCAATGTGCATAAGATACTTCGGAAGACACTGAGGATTCAACAAGAGATAACATGGAAATCCTGCCCTAACAGAGTTTATAGTCTACAATAATAGATATGACACATATAATACAAATAATTTTGAATACAGAGTGTGATTGGTACCAAAAAAAGATCTAGCAAAGTGTCCTAAGACAACCAGAGGGAAAGAATGCTCCAGGCAAAGAAATAGGAAAGGTTTCAAGGTAGCACTAAGCTGCATTTCAAAGGAAAAGTGGAGTTATAATGGATAGAGAGAAGTATATTTTAGGCAAGGAAAATGGCCTCTCTGAAATATAGAGATAAGAAATGGCAGAACCAGATTACAGAATAGCTAGTAGCTCAACCTGGTTGGAACATGAGGGTAAAGAAGAGTAATGTGACCTAGAAAGAACTAAACAAAAATGGTCAATAAGAAGTGGACACTCAAAGAGAAAGAGAATAGGAGTATCACCATAGAATTAAATGCCAAAGAAGTAATAAGAACATGATATGTAAACTAGAAGCTATTGAGTCTGATTCCTGGCAAAATTCTAGATTGTCATATTAGAGATATTTAGTGAACATTCAGAAAAGGAGGCAGTATATGTAACAGAAATTCAGTTTCATATGCAATTCTACTTCATTGTGTATATGTATGTGTGTATAAAGGATACAACATTCTCCAAAATCTATAAAAAAGTTTCATATGCAATCCTACTTCTCATTGTGTGTGCATGTGTGTGTAAAAGGGTATATAACTCTCCAAAATCTATAAAGAAATAAATGGAAAGGGAATAGGATAAAGTGGGGTATAGAAAAATGTATACATGGCAAAGATTTATGGCAATGGGACAAAGTGTGTAGATTAAAGGGCAGTGGATAAAGGATAAGATGGGTTGTAGAAGGGTATACAAAGTAATAGTAGTGGGATAAGGTGTATAGATTAATGGGAAAGGGATAAATTTTGGGGAAAAGGATGGCTTAGGATACGGGATATAGAAGAGTATTTAGAGTAACAGGAGTGAGATAAGGCATGTATATTAAAGGCAATAGAGTAAAGAGAGAAGGAAAGTGTAGAGGGAGAAGATAAGGAAAACATCCAGTGTGGAAGGAGATTAATACCAAGGCAGGTTAAGGAGCAGAATTAAAGTAGAAGAGTTAGCAGGGATAGGAAATCAGAGATATAGATAAGGATTGGGTGGGGTGCGGGGTGCAGAATTTAAAAAACAAAGCTAGTAATCATTGATCTTAGACAAAGTCAAATTTGATTCAACCAAGAGAGAAATCTACATAATGTCAGCCATATTAACATTGTTTTAGATACAAGTTTACATATGGGAATGTATTTATGTTTATATGAGTATATGTGGGTATATATGCATGTAGATCTATGCATATTTATGTATATATGTGCAAGTATGAGAGTGTGTGAACAAATATCTGTGCTTAACTGTAGTTTGTTTGGGAGAGGCAAGAGGGATGAAAGGGGGGAAAAGAATAAAGTAAAAAGTATGCAGCACAGAACAAAAGAATAATCTATTAGGAAGCAAAGAAAAGATGGACACTCATGAATATAATTTCCTCTATTATTATATATGCTTTCTTGAAATTTAAATTTATTTTTACATATTTTGAATCCTTTGTTACATATTTTGAATCCTCTATGATATTCTGCTGGGCATATGACAGACAATATTTTGTTTTGATATTTTATTTTCCTTTTCTGTCTTTCTTTTTTATATTGTTTTTATTATTTTGTATTTAGTTCAATATATTAAAAAAGGGGGAGAGAAAGCATTTAACATCCAATAGCCTTTCTACTCAAAGGTCATGCTTTTGAAACCTATTAACATTCTTGTCCATACAAACAAAAATTCATAATTACTGTTCTCCTGTTAAGATGACATTTTGTTGCAAAAAGCAAATACTTCCAAATAAATGCTGACTTTCAAATTCCTGAAGGGCATTTTCCCCTAAGCTTTACACATTATTTACTTAAAGAGGTAAAGTTATTAGTACTATATATAAATTATATTGTAGTCAAGTACATTCCCTTCCAAGCCTAAATTTCAATTGTCCCATTAATTCAATAAATTAGCATTCTTGTCCAATGTCAATCTGTGAGGAAAGCACCAAATATTTGTTTATCTTAGATGTTTAAAATTGTTTGTGTTGCTAAAAAAAACAAAAACAAACAAACAAAAAAAAAAACAAACACCTTTATTGCCAACACTTCCATTTTATACTAATAAATAATCTGCTGGTTTTACTTTCAATGTAAATTACATGACAGTAGATGTTCTGCAGTAAGACTGTTTTCACAGTAATTAAAATAAACACCGTGGTTACGTTTGTTAATTAAGGAGACATGACTCAAACATACAGGGTGCATGAAGTAATAAAGTTTGTTTTTTGTAAACTACGTTACATACTTTGCTATGTCTTAAATGATTAAAATTAAACTGTGAAGATTCAAGTGTTTAATATGATATATATTATATAAAGAGTTTAGAACTAATGCTGAGTGAAATGAGCAGGACCAGGAGATCATTATATACTTCAACAACAGTACTATATAATGATCAATTCTGATGGACGAGGCCCTCTTCAACAATGGGATGAACCAAATCAATTCCAATAGAGCAGCAATGAACTGAACCAGCTACACCCAGTGAAAGAACTCTGGGAGATAACTATGAACCACTACATAGAATTCCCAATCCCTCTATTTTTGTCCGCCTGAATTTTTGATTTCCTTCACAGGCTAATTAAACACTATTTCAAAGTCAGATTCTTTTTGTACAGCAAAATAACTGCTTGGACATGTATACATATATTGTATTTAATTTATACTTTAACATATTTAACATATATTGATCAATCTACCATCTGAGGGGCAAGGGAGGAAAGAGGGGAAAAATTAGAACAAAAGGTTTAGCAATCGTAAATGCTGTAAAATTACCCATGCATATATCTGGTAAATAAAAATTAAAAAAAAAAAAAAAAGAGTTTAGGAAAAAACACTAAAATAGAAGGAATTCAATTTTATAAATTTTTCCATGGGGCAGCTAGGTGGTGCAGTGGGATAGAGCACCAGCCCTGAAGTCAGGAGGACCCCAGTTCAAGTCTAATCTCAGACACTTAACACTTCCTAGCTGTGTGACCCTGGGCAAGTCACTTAACCCCAGCCTCAGGGGGAAAATAAATAAATAAATAGATAGATAGATAAAGAAATAAATACATTTTCCCATGAAATTTAAGCTTCATTTAACCTGTAGTCTTAATAACACTTCCAAAAAATTATTCCTTCAAATTTCTGTTGTGCTATTTCTTCTAGATCATGTAAAATAATAGAATGACTGATTTACCTTTAATCCATTCTGTGGGTTCATAAGAAAATTTCTTCCAATATCGTCAAACATAATGGTATTTTTTTTGCTGTAAAACTCTGAAAATTTTCCCCATATAACACCAAGAGGTTTTACCTTGAGGATAAAAAGGAAGTTTTGTTTATATATGATCTTAAAATCTTAAATCATAAGCACAAAATCAATTTCTGGATAGTTCACTGAAGTCCAAGCAAAATTAAAAACCAAAATAGTCTCTCTGAAGTATTTCAGATATCAATGATAATCTTCTGCCACTATATTGAGTCAATATTGATTAATATAAAAAAACATTCCTAAGAAGTTTCGAAAACATATACCAAATGGAAATACTCAAACAGCCTGTGATTTATAGGCCTACACTTTTAGATCTTTTCTCTTCCTCATCTGACATCCAAAACATGGCATCTTGATTAAGATAACCCAAAAATAACTTAGTGAAGAACACTTTAGAATAGTGACTATTCTAATCGCAATTTCAAAATTTTATACTGCTAAAAAATGACTTTTCTGCCTGTAATGTGGCAGTGTTACTGCATTTAAAAAGATAGGAACTCTTTCCTGATAGATGATAGCAGATATAATGGTAACAAGTTCTTAATAAACATTACTGATCTTAATTTTTTTTTTATATTCTAAATTTTCTTTTTTAACCAATTGCACTTTTTTCTATTTCAATTTTATTTTAAAGAAGGAAAGTATGGGGGGGCAATAGGTGGCACAGTGGATAGAGCACCAGCCTTGAATTCAGGAGGACTGGAGTTCAAATCTGGTCTCAGACACTTAACACTTCCTAGCTGTGTGACCCTGGGCAAGTCACTTAATCCCAGCCTCAGGGGAAAAAAAAAAAAAAGGAAAGGAATATATAGAAAGGTATTAAGATGAATAGCTCTTAATACTCTCCCTCCCTTCAACTGAAAACTCTTTGCCAACATCTATAGTCAAATAAAACATTCCTATGTTGGCTATATTCCCACGGATTCCCCCACCTTCCCAAAGCCTCAATTTTCACTATTAAGTCTATTATATCTCTATCTGGAAGTAATATGTTCCACTAAGTATTCTGGAACTATGTTGGTCAATGTGTGGACCATAACCTGTCTTTTGATGATTATTCAATGTTATTACTCCAATGATGATTACTCCAATGTTATTCTCTACTATTCTACACTGTTCACCTTGTATCAGTTCATACAAGTCTCCTCAAGTTTCTCTAAAACCATTCCCTTCATCATTTTTTTTTTTTGGTACAACAGTATTCCAACATACTGATATATCATTATTTGTTCAACCATTGGTCAAATTGATGAACGACTCCTCAATTTCCAATTCTTTACTACAAGAAAGAGTGTCATAAATATTTTTGTATGTGTCTTTTTACTCTTGTACTTACATCAGCTTGATTTTCAAAACTATCCTTCTCCCCATCTCTCCCTAATTGTTCTTTATAACCAAAAATAAAAAAGGAGGGGAAAAATGCATCTCAACAAAACTAACACATTAACCAAGTGTGATAATATATGCAATACTCCACATCCACAGGCCTGTCTATGTAAGGGTTAAACTTGGTTTATGTAGCTACATAATTTTTCCATGCTCCTCTGAATTCTTCATATTCCATTCCATTTATGTATCACAATTCACTTAACTATTTGTCTTCTTTGCTAAGATAAAGTGGTTCTATAACTTTGCTGTACATGAGATTTTTCTGTCTTTGCCTCCTTAGGGTATGTCCCTAGCAGCAGGATCTCTGGGATAATTACCTTCTTATAGTATAATTTCAAATTCTTTTCCATAGAGGTTAAACCAATTCATAGTTCTACTAATGGTATTCTAGTATGTCTACCTTCCAAAAAGCTCCAAAGCTTAATTATTCCCTCTCTTGTCAAATTTCTGGGTATGAGCAAAAACCTGTTTTTTTTGATATGTACTTTTTTTTTTTTAATTGATGATTTGGGACAATCTTTAAAATGATTGCTAATATTTTGCAATTTTTGGAAAGCCATTTATTTACTAAGACCACTTAACCATTGCCATATTCATTAGTGGCAGTGTAGTATAAGTGTTCTGTTCTGCCCCAATTCCAAACCTAAAGCACCAACTGGTCTAAATCAGGCCTGGTCTGTTATACCATTCCTATCTTCTTATTCTGCTCAATTCTTAGAAGATGTACTCAAAAATTGAAGACTTAGAAGATTGTACTCAAAGCCCTTCTTTAATTCTTTTAAAATTTTATGGGAACCCAGAGAAACAAAATATATTTTCAAAAAACAAAAACAAAACCCCCCAACACTTCTTACATCTATTAGGCCTCTTCTTGGGGTATGCACTGTTATCATAGCAGCACTGTCCAACATGAAGGTGATCTTATAGTTTGTATTCGTACTTACTCCCAGCTCCTATAAACAAAAATACCCATTACTGATATGACAGTGGTTTCAGAAAAACTTTGCTGCTTTTGTCCAGTGGTTGGCTTGGTTTTTTCCCCTATAGTATCAATACACAGGGACACTGGCTCAATTAGGGGGAGATTCCAACAGTCATTTCCTGCATCTCCAATTTTCCACTCATATGACCAATATTCTGCTGAGCTGACAAATCTTACTAGATGAAGTTAAAAAAGATCAGGGAAAGTAAAGATGAACTTAAAAAAAAAAAAATAACAAAAAACTTTCTAACTTCTTATTTGTCCAGAGTATCACGTATTTTCAATCATTACAATCATTTCAATCATAGTAAAAGAAAGACACTCAGATTGGCATTTAAAGAAGCAAAACATACAATGTATATGATAAGCAATTCTATAAAAAGTATGAAATGTCAAATTTAAATAAGCAACAATATTTCTTCTCCCAGAACTACAGTATTGTTTTTATCTTGTTCATTACTTTTTTAATAGTTTCTTAGTAACTTGAAATTTTGGAAAACAAAAATTTTACCTTCATTTTAGCTTCAATCCACTTCATATTTGTAGCAGCTAAAACACAAAAGAAAATTATATAAAAATTAAATTATGTAATAGTAAAATCTTCCATCTCTTGTGTAAACATAGCTATCCTCTGTAAAGTACTCAAGTTAGATATTCATTAGTGCCTTGACAGCATTGTCTTCAATCTTTACAAGTAAAATAAGCACCATCTATTTTTGATATAACTTCAAGAAAGAAATTTTTGCTCAAATGTGTATAATAGACATATAGCTAGAAAAAAATTCAGATTATCTAGTTCAATCACCTCATTTTACAGCCAAGATAAACTGGCATCCATAGAGTTAAATAACCTGCCTAAAGTCACACACAGGAGAAATTCAATCCCAGGCCATCCTCCAGTTCTTTCTGCTGGAGGCCCTTATAGTATTCTTGCAAGCTCTAAATCTAGCCTCTTTGCTTAAAATAATTACAAAGGAAAAATACTTATGAATCAGATCACAAATTTCCTTACGACTCCCAAGCTACATATTTGCACACAGTTCTCTCTCATTCATGCAAATGGTATCAGAATTCCTGGTTGTATTATTAAAATTATAAGTATATTCTTATATGGGCTGGCAGTTGATTACTACCCAATCATGATCAATCTTTTATCAGAGTTGAGAAATGTAACACTTGTTGGGTCTGGCAGCCTTTACTGATGACACCAAAATTAGCAAAATCCAGTACAATATGCTATTTTCCAACTATTTGGATATTGGTTCATGACTAAGTCAAAGGTAAATGATAAGATGCAAGATCTACTGGTCTAAAGAACAGTGGAATAAGCCATACAGATCACCACTAGAGAATAACATCTATAGGATCAAAACCATGTCTTATATGAGTTTTATATCTTCTCAAGAAACTAGTATAGTACTTTTGGTAAAAGACATGAAATAAATATTTGTGGAAAGAACATGAAATCATTACATATATATATATATATTTTTTTTTTAATTTCATATTTTATAATGTGATAATACTCCCTAATAAAAAACTGATCAAAACATTAATCTAATATCATGCTCTGTTCCCCTTAAAACATGTAATCATTTTAAGACTGGAAGAACAAAAAAGAAAATTGTCCTGATTTACCCATTCTAACCATACAAAGCACCACATAAAAAAAGTCCTCCACTGAACCTAATTGTCCTATCCATACATAAATCCAAAGGTTGCGCCCTTCTTTAGCTTTATATGAATTTAAGAAAAAGCAATTCAAGAAGGTTAAATGATACGCAAGAAATTTTTAAGTGGAAAAATGTAGCTTACACCAAATTACTATGTCATAATCTTCATATGCAGATGTTAAGAATTCATGAAGATATGGCCGCATTAACTCTACCCCAGTCTCTGCACAGGACCTGTGATCTAAAGAGAAAATTAAGAAATTAGTGAGACAATTATTAATTTAAGATTATTATCAGGGAAATTATGTCGCTCAGTGGATAGAGCCCCAACTTTAGAATCATATCTGGCCTAAGACTTGACAATTAGCTATGTCATTCTGGGCAAGTCCCTTAATTCCAGTTGCCTTAGAAAGGAAAAAAAAAAAATTTTTTTTGCCATACAACTGTCCTAATTCTAATGTATCCCATCTTGGGATCTGGCCACTACTACAAAATTGTCCTTTATTATGCTTATCTCTGACCATATTATTCCGCAGAAACAAAGTCAATCCTTTATTACACTTATCTCTGATTTTATTGCCCCCCAAAACAAATCTAAATTCAAAATGGAATTCAAGGTCATTGGCCCCCATTCTGGCAACAAACTATTTATAGTCTTATCTCACACAACTCTTTTTAATGTCCTCTATATGTCATATGGCCACTAAACTAGATTAGTTATCTTTCCATAAACACATCTTGCCTCTTTGCACTGTGCTACTCAAATGTACCATATCTCTAGAATGCTCTTCTATTTTCTTTTTTTTCCCCTCCAAACCTTTTATGAAATTCTATCTATTTTTCAAAATCCAGTTCCACTACTGTTTCTTCCATGAAGCCTTCATGGCTGGAAGAGATCTCGTCTTCTCTTAATTTTCACAGGTATTCATCTTCACCTCTCTTATACATATATAACGTTCCATTCTGCATAAGTTATTTGTGTTCATGTTTTATTTTTCCTACTAAATGAAAATGTTTTGAGGGACAACAGCCAGGTTTAGTTATTTTGGTATCTCTTTTACTTTCAGGATTTAATAAAATGTAGTATAAATAGTGAATGTTCAATGTCTTTTGAAATGAATTTTAGTGGACATAAATAGGAGTAAATATTTGTAAACAACAGAACACAGAAGCATGTTTCCAAGTTAATACATACTATATCAAGTATCTACAAGTGAAAAAATTAATTCTTTGGTGATAGAATTATTTCCTTGGAATTTAAAGGTAAGGGTTTGATATTAGCTTCAAAAATTCTAAAAGAATATTGTCTTTTTAGTAAAAATGCTTTTGAAGCTACATTCTGCCAAGTCAGTAAAAATATAAACACATTTACATATCAGTGTTTCAAGTTAAGATGCAGAGTGTGTAAATATACAATTAAGTTTTATTATTCTGAAAGAAATAAATTTCCTATTGAAATCAAATCCAAGGGGCAGCTAGTTGGCGCAGTGGATAGAGCACTAGCCTTGAAGTCAGGAGGACCTGAGTTCAAATTTGGTCTCAGACACTTAACACTTCCTAGCTGTGTGACCCTGGGCAACTCGCTGAACCCCAGCCTCAGGTGGAAAAAAAAAAGAAAGAAAGAAATTAAATCCAACTCCCTCATTTTAAAAAAGTTAATTTACTGATAAACGGGTTTCGATTTTGAGTAAACACTCATTTACTATGTACTGATTGCAAATATACTTCTAATAAACAGAATGGTAGTGTAGCAATGTTTATTCTTCTATAATAAACTACACACATTCATTTGACAATGTTACACAGTACATTTTTTAAAATGTTGATTTCCATATCAACATGACAAATTCTAAAATCTAAAAACATTCATTTTTTTTTTCCCCTGAGTCAATTGAGGTTAAATGACTTGCCCAGGGTCACACAGCAAGGAAGTATTCCTAGTCTGATTATTCCTGATCTAAGACCATATTTGAATTCAGGTCCTCCCTGACTTCAGGGCTAGTGCTCTATCCACTGCCCCCACCCATTCTTGAGAACAATTAAGAACTAAAAGCATAGGAACATAAAGTCAAAAAATTAATTTGAAATATTTTACAAAAAACACTGTACTGTTAAATAAAAAAAAAAGAAAATCATTTCCCCCAAATGATAAAATTCTTATTAGCTAACTTACCAAACAATGTATAGTCAACATCTAGAACCAAAAGTTTTTTTCCTTCCCTGGGAGGATTCAAAATTTCCACTTTATAATCTTTAACTCTTCGAGAAATTTTTAGCAAGTTTTCTTCCCTAATGCAAAAAGTAAAAACATAGCTGAAATGTTTATTTTTTATATTAAATTCAATTTTCTCCAAAAATACTAAATACTTACCTATTTTCTACTTCAACTACTTCCTCTTCAATATCAAAATCATTGACAACATCATCATTGTCAGGTGGTGGGCCTAAGACATCTTCCTATAAACATGGAAAAGGAACAGAGCCTTGAGTTTAATATTTGTCATTTTTTATTTCAACTAATTAATCCAAAATTATCTATTATTTTTCTATTTTAAAAAATATGCATTACACAGTTCAAATAACAATGAGCAATTTGAGGGAAAATGTCTTTCAAAACATATTATGAAAGATTTCTAAGGATAACCTTTCATTGTAAGGTTTCACATATTAAATGTGATACCCATTCCAGCTACTTTAGTATCTACATATGGCTCTATGTAAACAGGTCCACATATACTTATGTTCTGCTATGAATTAATGCTACTTTATATACTGCTAAACTATGACAGCCCTATAACAATTATAACTATGGTATAACAATGTAATGTAGATTGTAACATCTTCAAAGGAACAAATGGTTTGTAAACATTTACCAAGCTCTCCTCTCGAGTTCCCATCATCATGATTTTAGTATTTGGTTTCAGTTTGAGAGCTCCAAGCTTAACGTCATTTTCTGCAGGTTTGCCTACAATACAAGCAAATGACTGTTTTTTCACTAAAGTTCAAAAGCCAACTTCACTATTCCATGACACAAACCCTAGCATAAAAATCTGCACAATTTCACAGCAGGTGAAAGTAAACTAACATAGCAATGTTACTGTAAAGTAATAGCCATATGTCTAAAATTAAAAAGCAGTAGCTGATCTTAGTGCTATTTTCCCCTCTGCCCCATAAAATATCCTACCTTTATAAATTCATTCTTTACTAATTCAAAATTAAAAGAAATACTCTTCTAAAAAGATTCAAGCACAATATCTCCCTCCCCAAAATAGTCACCACATCTGCAATACACAAAATTTACCCCTCAAAAGCTATTATTACAAAAGTTAAATGCCACAAATGCTGAGAAAGACTATTAGAGTTAGTATAAATGGAATACCATCCTCATTTTAAAAACAGAAATGATTATATTGGATGAAGAAAAGAACCATAACTTTAAGAGAGACTACGAAAATTTAAAAAATATTCTCAATTTCACCCAATGCTTCTGTGTAAGAAATTAAACTCTAAGAAAAAAATAATTACAAAAAGAATAAGCATTGGTAATTCTCAAGAGAATAAAAAGTAATCTTATCATTATTAATAGTTCTTTTATATATCTTTTCATATGTCAGCTTACTTGTGCCACTTGGGAGCAATTAAATCTCCATCTAAAATATATATCCAAAGTGGAAAAGAAATACTGTACTAAAGCAAAAGGATATTTAAACTTTATAGTATCATTAAGAAAATAATACATATATACTTCAATGAAAAAGGTTAGAAAGCTCTACACAATTATTTATTTTTAAAAATGAGTACTTTTTACCTTTAACTTTGAGACCAAGCAACTTTTGGCGTTCTGGTAGCACTCCTGTAAGTGTCTTAAGGGATTGCTTGAGATCTAGCACCGTATCTTCTTCGGAAAGTGTGGTTATTGAATATTCTTGTCCACCCCATTTTATTATGAGAGAGAGAGACATCCCTGAAGCATGCGATCAAGCAATTTATTGTCAAAAGACCTAGAAAGTAAGGAATGGGCAAATAAAAAATCAAAATGAATACACACACACTCACACGTAAGATGATATACATAATACATTATATACATAATATTTTATATATAGATATACATAATACTTTTAGAGATACAATTTCAAGATAAAATATTATTTAAAATGTAGTACATTAAAATAATTATTTATAATACTGTTATTCAGTAGCATCATGCATTTCTCTTCTTCCACTCCCATACATTATCATAATTAACAGCACTTATAGATTTCTTTACAAACTCATTTCTCCTCATGAATCTAGATACTCTAGTTTAAAAAAACAAAAACAAAACCAAATATAGCTATTTCTAGACTCTTATTTGACTAATGAAACATTTAACTGAATTCTTCCACAATATAGTTCCTTACCTCCTTCTCTCTCCACTTATTACATCCAAATGACAGGGTAAAAGTAAACTCAGAATTTCAAAATCATTTAGAATTAGCATGAAAATTATCTGTAGGCAATTTCAACATGACCTATTAACTATAAGATCTATCATAGCTATTTAAACATACTATACTTTGAACAAAATTTGCTACATTTTAAAAACTTTAAAATCACTACTAGTTCAAGATATCAGCTTCTATTTCAGTTACTTACTCAATGTTATAAGCTCCAATAACACTCTTTAAAAATGAAATGACCTGTTTATTTAGCATAAAAATGCTAACTTGTAACAGTTGTAAGATTAATTTCCTCTGAGGGGAAAAAATTCAAATGTGTAGTCTTAAAACCAAATGCTGAAATATCACCTGCTAGAATAGTGTATATACCATATTTAGTAGTACAAGTATTATAATATAATACTTGTACTACTAAATATGGTATGAATACAAAAGATATTTAAATATTCATAAACACTAAGAAATAGATGGATGCTGAAATTCTGCTGCCATAAAACAAAACTTCACATTCTTGGGCACCTCTATGTGCTTTTCTCATATGTTAAAAATAGAGGGGGTTGGAACTAGAAGATATCTTTTCATATGTAAGCTTATTTGTGCCACTTAAGAGCAACAAAATCTCCATCTAAAATATATATCCAAAGCTGGGGGGGGGGGGAGGAATATTGCACTAAAGCAAAAGGATATTTAAATTTCATAGTAACATTCAAAAAAATAATACATATATAATTCAATGAAGAAGTTAGAAAACTCTACACAATTATTTTTAAAAATGAGTACTTTAAGCTCCAAATCTTATAATCCTTAAAGAAAAATAATAGAACAAAGTACACAGTACTAAGAGTGGGTTTGCAATAGCAACTCTAGTATTAATTGGCTGTGTGACCATGAACTTGTCTGGCTTCAAGAACTTCCCTCTTCTATAAAATGAAGAGTTTGGCCTGTATTGAGTCCTTTTGGGTCTAAGACTTTATAGTACACATTTTCAAACCAAAGTGAACAAAGTAACATTGCATAAGATAACAATACCTTTTCTATGAACCTCCTTAATGAAGGAATTGTATTATATGATGTTTTCCATTTTCCAAACAATGCTTTCCAGCTCAAAGACTCAAAAAATGTCATATTCAAATTAAAATTTGTAAAGCAACAATAATGTATAAATTTATATATACATATATATACATATGTATATATACATATACATATACATATACACACACACATTTATATTTCCAGTAAGGCTTTTCTTTTAGCCTTCCCATCCATAAACGTTTTCTATCAATAGTAATACTCTTTAAAAAAACAAACAAACAAACAAAAACTTTAGGAGAAAACATTCGACAAATGAACAATTATAAGCAAAAGATCGGAACTCAAATTAGCATAACTGTAAAAAAGACACCTTACAAGATTACCTAGCATTCCCCTTCCACATTCTAGATGAGAACAATGAGCTGAGGAACGGTATTCAACCAAAGGCATAAGAGTACATGAGTAGAACAGCGGGGATCTGAGCCCAGTTCCTTTGATTCCATATCCAGAGCTCTTGTCACATCATTACTGCCCCCAGTAATTTGTATTAGATCTATAAATTTTATGATACCACCTACATTTTGAAGAAAGTTCAAAGAACATAGTAAAGGAAGCAAAAGGCCGGGGAATGCAATTGAACAAACATTTATTAGACGCCTGCTCTCTATAAAGCACTGAGTTTGGCAAAGACACATACACTTAATGATTAGATGGGCCTGAACTTGCAGTTATAGTCATTGCAAGGAAGTGTAACAAGAGAAAAAAAGCACAACAGAAAACGGTGGGAAAAGCAAGTGCGCCTTAATATTAGCGACTCCTTCAAATCAGTGAACTAGCAAGAAGGCAGGAGATAACTCTGGAGGGTGGAGGGAATTACCAAGAATAAAACAGGTGTGTGTGGGGGAGAGCGGAAATGGAAGGGATGGGGGAAGGGACAGTGGGAAGTGGTGGAAGGTGAAGACCAAACGGGAGGGAAGGACTTCAGCAAAGGAGGCTTTGAAACAGGATGGGGAAACAAGTTGTCAGTGAGGGGAGCGCTGGCCTGGGCCCTTGTGAGGGGACGGGTAGGGGAGTCACCCCGACATCCCCAGCCCACCTCACCAACACTAACATCCTGTCCTCTTCCCTCCCATCACATTCATCTCCACAAGGAGCCCGCGGGACGGCAGCAAATTCGGCCTCCAGCCGGGGTCTCCACACCGCAGGCCCCACGGCCTTGCAGGAAAGGAGATCTGGACCTCATAGAGAAAGGAAGGGGGATGGTCAGCTCCCCACAGAGGTTTTCGCCGGTTTCCGTCACTTCGCTTCGGGGAAACTCAGGGCGTCCCGCCCCCTCACCTGGAACGGAGTCTCGACTGGCAGCGGCGGCGGATACAAGAACCTGCCACACCGGAACCGGCGGCGGCGCCCGGAAGTTGTAGACAAGAACCGGAACTGGTCGTCGGAACCGGAAGCCAAGGAAGACATCAGGGTAGCAAGAGGAAAATAGAGGAAATGAATAGCCGATGTTGTGGTCCACGGCAGGACAGAGTCAACACCTGGAGAGAGTTCATGTTTGAAGTCGCTATTTCGAGAAGTGCAAAGCTTCGGGCCTCTGCGACCCGGATGTAGATGGCAAGGAGTTGCTGACGACTGACAACGTCCTGCCTGCACTACGCAGGCGCATGTTACACGTCAAAAGCTAGTGGGGGAAGGGCAGGCAAGTCCCGGAGCTGGTCGATTTGAGTTGTTCCTCCTGATTTGTCTCAGATTCCCAGGTCCTGAGAGATCCCGCCCTCCACAGTATACAGTTATGAGGTTATGAAAGTTGAAAGCATTCAGGTTTTGGAGCCTGGGGTCGAATTTCTGTCCCAGCCTTTATTTCTGTGATCTGGACGGTGTCTCATATCCCTGAACCTCAATTTGCTCATCTGTAAAATGGGAATGATACTTGTTCTCACCTTCTTCACTGGGGAGTTGGGTGCACCTTTCCTCAGGTGAGATGAGGTTGTTGAAAGGAAAGCATTTTGTAAAATAAAACTGGTAAGAGAGAACTGGGATCCGTTTCAGGAAAAAGAAAAAAGTGAAGGAAATGTTAATATCGAGGACACTGGAGGCAGTGGGAGGAAAGATTCATGAACTTGAGAATAGTCAGAATACCTGATTTTGAATCCCCTCTCTGCCAATTTCTATCAGTTTGTCTTTGGGAAAGACACTTTACTCTATCTTTAAAACGAAATGGACCAGATGGTTTCTAAGTTTTCTTTCAGCCTATCAGGGGTTCTCAAACTACGGCCCGTTGAGGAAGTTTATGCGGCCGGCTGGGTTAAGGCTAATGGGCCGAGGGGCGGAGACAAAGTGTGAGCTTTTGTTTTTACTCTAGTCCGGCCCTCCCCCAGTCTGAGGGACAGTGACTGGCCCCTACTTAAAAAGTCTGAGGACCGCTGTTAGATCTTTGTTCCTTTGATCTCTTGACTTATGAAATGACACTGTTGTCCCCTTTAGACTTGAAT